>NC_056739.1:633316735-633501982 GCF_019279795.1 Protopterus annectens | reverse complement strand
CAGTAAAGCAGAAGTTAAAAAAAGAAGTTATGGACTGCCTGCGAAGCAAAGGATTTGATGCAGAAAGTCTAACACAGATTACATCACAGCAGGATGGGGTGAGTCCCCAAAGCAGGGATAAACAGGAAGATTAGGAAACATCTGAAGAAGAAATATGGACATGGGAAAGAAAGACATTTAATATGGTGTAATATTTATGCAAAGGGGAAAGCAAAACTAACCACTACAAAAAGAGCAGCACCAAAGATATTTGAAGAGAAATACAGACAAAGGAATCTGTACATGGAAAACTTTACAATACAAAAAAAAATAAGAAGACAAAGAGGAAAAGGAGATTAGTAATGGGGAAGTTAAAAAATAGAAACTGAAGTTATGGAGTACCTGAAAAGTGAAGGATTTAGTGTAGAAAATCTAATTCAGAAAAGCACCACAACATGATAAAGTAATGAATATCCAAATTAAGGGAAACAAGTGGAACAGGAAGCAATTGGTCGGATGCCATATGAAGATAACTTGCAGCCTTGCACTGGAAACCAGTATAAACTTTCACTTGAAGCTAGACAGAAAGGGAAGGAATAGGAAACTGATGCAGTCAGTGTTGAGGAGTGACAGGCCACTGAGTTCCCATATGATAGAGCAATGGACAGCACAGTATAAAATTGATGAGACTGTGTCACAGGAAGATGCTATAGAACCTTCTATAGAATGCCCGCAGGAATTAGAAAACAAGGGATGTGCCCTCAGTTTGGAAAAAAATGTGCTAACAGAAGAATTGCTTGATTTAATACACAAGGACAGATGTATCAAGATCAATGAAAGAAACTGACTGCAGAAGGTTAATAAAACCCAAAAAGTCAGACGTCTGATAAAACAAATGAACACAGTAATTAGGACTGTTCATAGAGATTCATGCAATATAACAGAAGTAAACAGGATACATTACTGTGCATCTAAATTAATAACTGAAAAAGTTCTACCACAAGAACACAGGGTAGTGAGGGAAAGGAAGGGGAGAAATCGAATACTATCATGGAAATATCGAATAGAGAAATCATAAAGCAATTAAGACAAAAAGTGTCACTTTTAGAAGACTATAGAAGAGGGAATGGATCAACAAAAATACTAAGAAAGTCAGATGTGATAAAAGCAATGTGCAATATTAGAACAGACCAGGATCTATCATGCACTATCGCAAATAAACTAAAAAAATTCAGCACAGGTGGAAAAATTTAGAAGATACGAAGATAAATATAAAGGAAAAGTGCAAAATAAGCAATTTATTGATGACCCAAAAAGGTTTTATAGAGAACTGGGAAATAAGGTAAAATGAATTGAAAGACCACCAAAAAAAGAAGAATTAGATACATTTTGGTGACTTATCTATGACTATCCTGTGGAACATAACAAATATGCTAAATGAATAGTAGTAGTAAAAGAAATAAGAAGTTTAAAGGTACAGGATATGAAATGGGATGAAGTAACAGCTACAGAAATTGAAACAAAGTTAAGAAAAGCCTCTAATTGGAAAACCCCAGGCCCAGATGCAGTACCTAACTTCTGGTTAAAAGTATTTACATCTTTGCACAAAGATTTAGCCTAACAACAGGAAAAATAATGCTCCTACTTAAAAGTGAACCTGCAAGCTACCCTAAAAATTACAGACCAATAACTTGCCTTCCAACAATGTATAAACTATACACATGAATTGATGCAGACAGAGTTTATAGTCATTTAGAAGAAAACAATTATGGCAGTAGAACAAAAGGGCAATAAAAGAAAGTTATATGGAACAAAGGATCATTTGTTGTTAAAGTCATAGTGGAGAACCATAAAAGGGGGAAGAATCTAAGTAGGGCATGGATTGACTACAAAAAAGTATTTGATAGTATCCCTCATTTATGGATAAAAGAGTGCTTAAAATTTATAAAATATGCCCAACACTGATCGACTACATTACAGTGACCATGAAACAGTGACAGACCACTTTGCAATTAAGCCATGATAAAGAATAAATTGTTATCCCAGGGATAAAAATTCAAAGGGGGATATTCCAGGATGACGCTCTGTCACCATTACTACTCTGCCTTGCCCTTAAGTCCATTAAGCTGTTGACTCAACAGCTTAGGCCATGACTATAACCTGGCTCCCAGAAAACAACAAAGTATAAAGACTACTCACCTTCTCTTTGTCGATGATTTAAAACTATATAGCTCATCAGATTAAGAACTGAAAGCACAACTGCAAGCTGTCAAAACTTTTTCAAATTATATAAAAATGTCATTTGGTCTTGATAAATGTGCAAAAGCAACCTTTAAAGCAGAAAAACTGCAACCCCAGGAAAACATCAGTTTGGGACAAGAATGTGCTATAAAAAGACTTGAGCAAGGAGGAGTGTATAAATATTTTGGGAACTGATGAAGGATCAACAATAAAACACGAACAAATGCAAATAAAACTTAGTAAGGAATACTTTAGAAGACTTAAATTAATCCTGAAAACAGCACTGACATATAGGAACAAAATCTAAGCTATAAAGCAATTGTTTTCTTCCTGTCCTAACTTGCAGTCTTGGAGTGATTGACTGGCCCCAAATGTGTTGGACAGATTAGATAGGAAAACAAGAAGGATGCTTCATGCTCACCAAAAGATTAAATCAGTGCATACCAAGATTATATATTCCCCGGAGGCATGGGCCTCCTTGAAATTGATTATATGTATAGATCAGAGTCGTGGGACTCCACTCATATCTGCTGACCTCACAAGACCCAAACGTAGTGAAAGTTTTGAAATATGAGGAGAATAAATCTAAGATGACTTCTCTGTTTAAAATAGCAGCTGTCAAGCAGGAATGGAAATCAAACCAGAAGTAGATAAAAATCAGGCAGCAACGGAATGTGCCAAAAAACAAAAGAATATAAGGTGAAGGTTAAGATGAGAAGGCAAAAAATGTGGAAAAAGCATAAATATAGTTGCAAGTATAGAAAACTTCTGGAAAAACCTCATGTTGATCAGGAACGAACACATGAATGGTTAAGGAGAGGCAAATCTAAACCAAGAGATGAAAGGTTAATATTGGCGGCCCAAGACCTGCACACATGTTGGTTTATAAAGTCCATTGAACATGTGGGAGAAACAGACAAATGTAGGTTTTGTAAAACTGAATTGGAAACAGTTGCACACCTCGTTGCTGGTTGCGACATACTAATGGCAGAAGAACTGTATACTGAAAGCATAATAATGTGGCGAGACTGTTACACTGGGGATTGTGCAAACATTATGGTACTGAAGTGGCTGAAAAACACTGGAAGCACGAACCACAAAACATCATAGAAAATGAAGCGTATATCACATGGGATCACCCATTACCAACAGTTCAAAAGATAGATGCTGCAAAACCTGATATAGTGGTCCAAGGAAAGAAGACAAGAGTACCATTGATCATTGAAATTGCCACATCCAGTGACTACAGTGTCTTGCCTACAGGAAGACACAAAGTAATAAAATATCAGGATCTGCAGACAGAAACGAGAGCAATGTGGAAGAAAGATACCCAGACAGTTCCAATAGTAGTAGGAACAACGGGTCTTATAAAAAAGAATTTACAATTGTATTTAGATATGTTACCATGAGTATAAGGAGACGAGGCGCATGGCAAAGAGAGAGGTGGCGAAGGCTAAAGATAAGGCATATGGAGAGTTGTATGAGAGATTGGACAATAAAGAGGGAGAAAAGGACCTGTACCGATTGGCTAGACAGAGGGACAGAGCTGGGAAAGATGTGCAACAGGTAAGGGTGATAAAGGACAGTGAAGGAAACTTACTCAAGTGAGGAGAGTGTGTTGAATAGATGGAAAGAGTACTTTGAAGGGCTGATGAATAAACAGAATGTGAGAGAAGGTTGGATGATGTGGGGATAGTGAATTAGGAAGTGAAAAGTACAGTTTTGTACTTACCATAAATGTAGATGTCCGATAGGTATGCATCTGCAGTCCTAACATATGGGTTGTCCTGCCTCAGGCAGCCCTTCGGTCGGTCGGATTCCAAAGTCTGGGTCTGGCCTCGGCTGATGTTGCACTTCACCCGACGTCATAGCTGCTGTTTATTGGGTATAAAGGCATCAGCCGACGCCATTTTCCTCAGTGTTTCTTGCCCCAGATGCCAGGTGCCCTCTAGGAAGGCTAAATTTGGATAAATGCAAATAATTCCAAACAGTAGAGAGCAAACAATATAAAATATATATATATATATATATATATATATATATATATATATATATATATATATATATATACATATATACAAACAAATACATCATAATAGATTCCCCCAGCTAGCTAAAAGAGGGGTATATACCCTAGGAATACCACAGAGGGGAAGGAGGGTGGGTAATCCTGACTGCAGATGCATACCTATCGGTCATCTACATTTATGGTAGGTACAAAACTGTACTATGTCCTTCAAGGATGCATCTGCAGTCCTAACATATGGGTAGAATACCATAGCCAAACTGGGGGAGGAGGCACTAAGATAAAGATGGTGTAGTTAAGATCCCTTGCAAAACAGCAGTTGCAAAACCTGCTCGGGATCTAGAGTATAAGGAAGATTATAATGCTTGGCAAATGTATGCACGGAGCTCCAAGTAGCAGCTTCTAAAATGTCTTTGGTAGCCACTCCGTAGGAAAGCTGTAGTGGTGGCTGTAGCTCTTGTGGAATGAGGTCTGATATTTTCAGGAGTTGTCTTTCCCTGAAAAGAGTAGCAAAATCGAATGCAATTTCCTATCCATTTTGAGATTGTCTGTTTTGAAATTGCTTTTCCTTGCATTCCTGTTGCATATGCTACCAGAAGCTGGTCAGTTTTCTGCTGGTCTTAGTTCTGTCCAGATAGTAGCGTAATTGTCTGTGCACATCCAAGGTATGTAGCAGTCTTTCCCCCCTGTTCTGTGGGTTGGGGAAGAATGTAGGTAAATGAATCGCTTGGTTCAAAGATACTCTGGAGACCACTTTTGGCATAAAGGTAGGGTTAGTTCTCAGAGAGACCCTGTCCTGATGGAAGATAAGGAAGGGTTGTACTGCCATTAATGCCTGTAACTCAGATACCCTTCTTGCTGAAGAGATTGCTAGCAGGAAAGCAGTTTTCCAAGACAAGAACTGTAATTCTGCTGTTGCTGCTGGTTCAAAAGGGGGAAGTGTTAACTTTTCCAGCACAAAGTTGAGATCCCATGTAGGTAAAGGTGGTTTCCTTGGAGGTTTTACATTTTTGATTCCTCTCAAGAACTGCCTGAGTAGAGGATGAGAGAAGACAGGAGGATCCATGTTGTATTCTGCTGAAATTGCTGATGCATGAATCTTAATGGAGGAGTAAGACAGGCCATTGTGGAACAGTTCTGCTAAATATTCCAGGATGTGTGCTATGTTTGCCAATGAGACATTTTCTCCCTTTGCTGTACTCCAAATGAGGTATCTTTTCCACTTGGCTGAATAAGTCTTCCTTGTGGAGGGTCTGTGTGCCTCCAGGATAATGTCCTTAACCCTCTGAGATAAACCTGGGTTATTTTGTTTTATGCAATATTCCAAGCAGCTAGCTGCAGTGTTTTCAAGTTTGGATGTAGGATCTTGTAGTTGTCCTGTGTTAGAAGTAAGGGACATAGAGGTAGAGGCCATGCGTGTGTCCAAGACATGCTTCTCAGTAGCGGGTACCAATGTTGCCTCGGCCAGTCTGGAGCTATCAGGATTACCCTTGGCTGATCTTCTCTGATCTTCAGTAGAACCTTGTACATCAAGGGAAGAGGTGGAAATGCATATGCTGTCAGGTTTTTCCAGCTGAAGGAAAGGGAGTCCACCCTCCAAGCAAGTGGGTGGTATGCTCTTGTGCAGAATTTCTTCAATTGGTGGTTGTGTGGGGAGGCGAACAGGTCTATCTCTGGTAGTCCCCATTTCTTTGTTATGGCTTTGAAGATATCTGGATGCAGCATCCATTCGTGAGCATCCGTGGTAGTTCTGCTTAAGGTGTCTGCTAGAGAACTTTCTTTTCCTGGGAGAAATCTGGCCTGAAGTTGAATGTTGAGATTCAGGGCCACATTCCACAGGTCCATTGCCATCCGGCATAGAGGATATGAATGTGTACCTCCTGGTTTGTTGATGTACCACATGACTGTGGTATTGTCCGTCCTTATCAGCAGATGACCCTGTTGAAGGAGTGGTCTGAATGCCTGGATCGCATGTTTCACTGCCAGCATCTCCTTTAGATTTATGTGTAGATTCAGCTGGTCTTGGGTCCATAGGCCTTGTATACACTTGTCCACCATGTGTGCCCCCCATCCTAGGTCTGAGGCGTCCGTGGTGATGGTCTGGCTTGGATGAGGTTTGTGGAAAGGCAAGCCTCTGTTCAACTGACAGGCCTGAGCCCACCACAGGAATTCTTGCTTCAGGCATGGAATTATTGGAATCTGGGCTTCTAGACTGTGCTTGTGTTGAGACCATACATTCCTTAGGTACCATTGTAGCTTTCTCATATGCAGCCTGGCATGTGGAACCAATATTATGCAGGATGCCATGTAGCCCAGGGCTTGCAGGACTTTCCTTGCAGTAAGCCGAGTTTGTGTTGTTAATGTCATGAAGTAGACTGGTAGTTGCTTTTGTTTTTCTTCTGTGAGAAAAGCCATCTGAGTTGATGTATCCAGTTCTGCACCCAAGAATGTTATCCTTTGGGATGGTACTAGTCTTGACTTTTGCATGTTGACTGTGTATCCCAAGGCTTGCAACAGTTGTATGACATTTTCCAAATCTTTTGTTAATTTTGCCTTGTTGTCCGCTTGTATTAGGCAGTCGTCCAGGTATGGGTAAATTTGAATTCCCTGAAGCCTGCAATGAGCAATTACTGATGCCAGGCATTTCGTGAATACTCTGGGTGCAGCAGATAAGCCAAATGGCAATGCTGAGAATTGATAATGCTCTGATCCTGCAAGAAATCTGAGGTGCCTTCTGCAATCTGGTCATATAGGGACGTGCAGGTATGCCTCCTTGAGATCTAGAGTCACCAGCCAAGACTCCTTGCCCAGCATGGGAAGAAGCTGCTGGAGGGTCAGCATTTTGAATTTTGGAACAATGAGGTATGTGTTGAGTGTGGATAAGTCTAGAATAGGTCTCCATTGATTTTCTTTTCTTGGTACAAGGAAAAGCCTGGAGTAAAATCCTTGGCCTTGTTCCATAGGTGGTACCTCTTCTATAGCTCTCATCCTTAGTAAGTTGTTGATTTGTCTTAGAGCGTCTGTTCTTTGGCTTGGTGGTAGGTTTGGCATTCCTCTCTTTTTTGGTAGAGTGTGGAAGTGAAACCTGTAGCCCTTGTCTATTGTTTGTAAGGTCCATTTGTCTCCTGTAATGTAATGCCAGTTGTTGGAAAATAAGGCTAGCTTTCCGCCCAAGGGTGCTTACAGTTGTTCCCTGGTAGGCGGAACTAGAGCCAAGTCATTGTGTCTGCCCCGTGGAAGTGGTTGTAGTTGGATCTGCGGCAGTACTTCTCTGGTTGGTAGTTTGCCACTGACGTCCCCTGTAGGCACCCCTAGATTGACCTCTGCCTCTGGGGCATCTATTTCTGCCTCTCTGCGCTCTGGAGTTGTCTGGAAAGGACCAATTCTTCGAAGGCCAATTTCTGCTAAACCTCGGAGGTTGGACCTGTAAGAAATCCTTGACTGTTTGGACAGATTTTGCTTTTTCTTCCACCTTCTTTAGAACCTCCTGTGCAGGGGAGCCAAACAAACTTTGTTTCTCCATGGGAGCATCTAGGAGTTTTGACTTAACATGATCTGGTAAGGATTGTTCTTTTAACCAGGCATGCCTTCGAATCACTGTTCCAGTCATAGCTGATCTAAAGAAAGCCTCCAGTGCATCATAGCCACATTTTAAGAAATGGTTACTGACCTGCTGAGAGTTATGTACCAAATCCTGAAGAGACTTGCGGTCTAAAGGTTCAGGAGAAGACAGTTTTTTATTTAACTGGTCTAACAAAAATTCCTGGTACTGAATCATGTGAAAATGACAGTTCAAGGCCCTGGCCGAAAGAGTAGCAGAAGTATAAACCTTTTTACCCCATCTCTAATGCTCTAGATTCCCTTTCAGAGGGAAGAGGGTTTTGGCAGAGGCAGCTGCCACACCTTTAGGGCCCTGTGAAATGGTTTCAGGGTCTGCAACAGGAGCCTTATACAAATGGTAATGAGTGTCCGGGACCCTGTAATATCTGTCTGGCTTGGCAGGGGCCGGAGGAAGAGAATCAGGGGCAGTACAGGCATCATTATATGCATCATCAACAACTGTTAGTACTGGCGGAATGGCTAAAGGCCTATGCTGTGGTAAGTGTAAAAAGGTCCTTAGCCTTTTCCTTGAATCTGAAAAATCCTGGCCCTGCCATTGGAAGTGTTCCCTCATAGCATGCAAGGTTTCCCCAAAGGAAAATTCTTCAGGAGGAGAAGCAGAAGGAATGGAGTCTTCTGCATCAGAATCCTCATAAGGAGAATATGGGCCTTCGTGAGGGTCTGAAATGTCTGAGTCATCCGAGGAATAATCTGTAGAGACAGGTTCCGGGGATTCAGTCCTAGGCCTCTTGTCTGGAGGGGGCTGAGAAGCCCTGTCTGGGTGAGGTTGGGATCCCCTGATCAAAGAAATGAGATCCTCAGCCAGGCTGAGTATTTGGGAACTAGAGGTAGGCCTGTGTGAAGGAGTTTTAGCAGGTAAGGCCTTAGAAGATTTAGCTGCTTTAGCCCTGGCAAAAGCCTTGATTGACATAGAAGCAGGGGGTCTAGCAGCCCCACGTGCAGGGGTAGATATGTCTAAAGGAATAGTATCTGACAAATCCTGGGTGCCTGCTTCTGCAGCAGTAAATTCAGTAGCAGATTCAGCCATGCTCTGTGAGGCCTCGGCTATCGGAGGCATGCTTTCGGCCGAAGGAAGAACCGGGGACTCGGTTTCAGCCGAAACAGAGACACTCGCGGTTGGCCTAACCGTGGTTTCAGCCGAAACCGCGGACCGCGAATGTCGGTCCTTTTCCTTGCGCTTTTTAGCTAATTGAGTAGTCAGAGTCTCTGACGGCATTTTGTATGCAAAAGCGGGACCAAAAAACTCCTCTGCAAACTCCGACCGACGTCTAAGTGTCCGTCGGTTGAAGGAAGCACAGGCTAGACAAGCTGATACGTCGTGGTCTGGGCCTAAGCAAGGAAGGCAGTAAGAGTGGAAATCCTTATGAGGTATTTGTTTCCCACAAGTTAAACAATTATTTACTTTGTCTGACATCGGCTGAGGCAAGAAAGAGTCCCCAACGGGGTACTTAGCTTTTTAGAAGTCTTCGGTAGTAGAAATCTCTGGATCTGACCGACCGGCACTTGTGAACAGCTTCTGCTTCGGGCACCGCGCGGCAAGAAAGACTGAGGAAAATGGCGTCGGCTGATGCCTTTATACCCAATAAACAGCAGCTATGACGTCGGGTGAAGTGCGACATCAGCCGAGGCCAGACCCAGACTTTGGAATCCGGCCGACCGAAGGGCTGCCTGAGGCAGGACAACCCATATGTTAGGACTGCAGATGCATCCTTGAAGGACATCAGATTAGCAAGGAGGAAGTAAGGACAGCTATGAAGAGGATGAAGAATGGAAAGGCTGTTGGCCCAGATGACATACCAGTAGAAGCAAGGAGGTGCTTAGGAGAAATGGCAGTGGAATTTTTAACCAGATTGTTTAATGAAATTTTGGAAAGTCAGAGGATGCCTGAGGAGTGGAGAAAAAGTGTTTTGATACCTATCTTTAAGAATAAGGGTGATGTAAAGAGCTGCAGTAACTACAGAGGGATAAAACTGATCAGTCACAGCTTGAAGCTATGGGAAAGAGTAGTGGAAGCTAGGTTAAGAAGGGAGGTGATGATTAGTGATCAGCAGTATGGTTTTGTGCCAGGAAAAAGCACTAAAGATGCAATATGTGCTCTGAGAGTGTTGGGGAAATACATAGGTCAGAAGGAGTTGCATTGTGTCTTTGTGGACTTACAGAAAGCATATGACAGGGTGCCTAGAGAGGAGTTGTGGTATTGTATGAGGAAGTCGGGAGTGGCAGGGAAGTATGTAAGAGTGGTACAGGATATGTACGAGGGTAGTGTGAAATTGGTGAGGACTGTGGTGGGAGAGACAGATACGTTTAAGGTGGAGGTGGGATTACATCAAGGATCAGCTCTGAGCCCTTTCTTATTTGCAGTGGTGATGGACATTTTGGCAGATGAGATCAGACAGGAGGCCCTGTGGACTATGATGTTTGCAGATGACATTGTGATATGTAGTGAGAGTAGGGACCAGGTTGAGGAGACCCTGGAGAGGTGGAGATATGCTTTAGAGAGGAGAGGAATGAAGGTCAGCAGGGCTAAAACAGAATGTGTGTGTGTAAATGAAAGGGAGGGTAGAGGAATGGAGAGGATACAGGGAGTAGAGTTGGTAAAGGTGGATGAGTTTAAGTACTTGGGATCAACAGTTCAGAGTAATGGTGAGTGTGGAAGAGAGGTGAAGAAGAGAGTACAGGCAGGGTGAAATGGGTGGAGAAGAGTGTCAGGAGTGATTTGTGACAGACGGGTACCAGTAAGGGTGAAAGGGAAGGCCTACAAGAAGGTAGTGAGACCAGCTATGTTACATAGGTTGGAGATGGTGGCATTGACGAAAAGACAGGAGTCAGAGCTGGATTTAAAGATGTTAAGATTTGCACTGGGTGTGACTAGGATGGACAGGATTAGGAATCAGTATATTAGAGGGTCAGCTCAGGTTGGATAGTTTGGAGACAAAGCAAGAGAGGCGAGACTGCACTGGTTTGGATGTGTACTGAGGAGGGATGCTTGGTATATTGGGAAAAGGATGCTAAGGGTATAGCTGCCAAATAAGAGGAAAAGAGGAAGGCCTAAGATAAGGTTTATGGATGTGGTGAGAGAGGACATGCAGGCGGTTGGTGTGAAACAGCATGATGCAGAGGACAGGAAGAAATGGAAACAGATGATCCACTGTGGCGACCCCTAATGGGAACAGCCGAAAGAAGATGATGATTTAGATATGTCACCAATACATGTAACTCCATATGAATTGCAGGAGGAGTCATTACTGGACACATTGCGGATGGTGCTAAGAGCACTACTGGCTGACATCAATGACTGAAACAATACTAACTTCATGAACTTTAATCATACTTAGACTTAGGAATGGGGTCAGTTCCTGTCATGGTATTAGAAACCCAAAAGACTTGGAGAATTAAAAAAGAATTACACCTTATTATAGCAATCCTTACAATTAGTGTGTAGATTACAGACTTACCTTGCCAACGCAGCAGTTGACAGAACTGTAGTGCAGGGCTGACTATGTGAGGCAAGCAGTACACAGCCAACACATGGATAGGTACAGGTTGTGTGGGTTGCCTGGCATCAGTTATTAAATATATGTATGTATGTAGTAGTTAGGTGTCAGTCCCTAGGGCCCTAGGTTGCCAGTGAATGTGCTATGCGTCGTCTCTTAGCCAAAGCCAGGGTGTACTGGGCACACCTATGTCTGCCTACAGGGACATCATCAGGAGGCTCCTCCTCAGAGTCTTCCTGTGAGTGTGGCTGTGGTGAACTAGGCACTGGTGGGGGCTGTGTATCCCTTCCCTTTGCTGACCCTGCTGCAGCTGCTTCCGCAATATCATATTGTGCAGTATGGTGCAAACTGTGAACACACGTGCACATGTGGCTGGAGAGTACTGCTGGGCTCCACCAGATATACTGAGACACCAGAAGTGTGACTTCAGCAATCCAAACACACTCTCTATGATGTTCCTAGTTTCTGCGTGTGCCGCATAACCAGCATCCCCTAGTAGATGGCCATGTAGGATGTTCCCTCTAGCAAACATCTGGTACAGCTGTGATGCGTGCCAGATATGGGAGTCATGATAGCTGCCAGGGATGCAGAACATACATTCATGATAATGCTATGGGCATTGCACACGACCTGGCAGTTGAAGTGGTACCCACTGTGGTTGACGTAGCTTTTACCTTCCTAAGCAGGTGGTGACTTGATATGTACATGACTGCAATCTATGGCTCCCAGTACCTCAGGGTAGTGTGCTACATGGTAGAAGTGTTGCATATTGCTGGCCCTCGCCTCAGGGGTGAGGGGGAAATAAATGTGCTCACTGGCACGTGGTAGCATGGTATCCAGGAAATGCACCTCCCTAGTATATCATTAACATCATTTAATAGCCCTAGTTTAAGTTAAACAAGGATCAACAGTAATTAATACATCATTGACCTTTTAGATACTCTCAGCACAGTGGCGCACCACACAAACATGCGGAAATATGCACCCTGTAGCTAAACAAAGCTTAGAAACCAGTGCACACCCCTCCCAAACTTGCATGCTCAGCATGGCGCCTTGCCATGCAAACAGGCGCAGCAGTGCTCCAATCAGCTCAGATGTTAGTGGAGTATTCCTGATGTCAGCTACCTTCTCTGTGGACACCTACATGGTTCTCTGCCTTCACAGAAGGGGTCTGTGGTCACGATTACCTCATTATGCTATTCAGTAACTCCACTTCATTTTCATAGAGTCCCATGCTCATACCTTGGATACTACACACTTCCAAGCCCTGCCACGTTAGCAAGAGCACCAATGCACCACTGTAAATACTGCACGCAGGGTCCTGTAATACATTTTTGTCTCATTATATAAATTTTGAGTTTTTTTCACATTGTATTTATTTATTTATTTATTATTCTATATAAGGCATGTTTGAGCACAGCGGCACACTGTGCAAACATACCCAGATTATTAAAAAAAATATTTATTTATTTTAATATATTTAATGTGACTTTTGGGACACACAGAGAATAGATTCCCTCATACCTGTGTATGCTATGCCATTTCTGTCCATCTATCTGCATTTTTACAGCCCCTTTTGTGTTTTCACAGTCCTGTACACAGAATTTTTCCGTGGACACTAACACGGGATCAGCAGAGCTGCCTATTTGCTTGCTGGATCACTCTACCTGCCTCATCTGCATGAGATTCACTGCTTATGAGGCGATTTGCATGCCATGGAACTTTCCTTGTTGGCGTGTACATGCATGCCACCCAGCAGTGCTTAGTGGATCACAAACCTGCTTACTTTCATGTAAGCACTGTGGCATGATGCCTAAATGGTAAAAAAAGATCATATAGGCTTTATTAAATTCCTCCCACAGTCTCTTCCAGGACCATTAAACAATCAAGCCCTTTCTCCAAGAATTATGTACAACAGACTTATAACAGGGATAAAAGTGGCTGAAGCTTTTCAGAGAAGGATTCAAGCTCACTGCACTATATCCTGTATTTGCTAGGGTATTACCAACACCTGATGCATTTGTGGAGACAGTTTTTTCTTTGGTTAAAAGTAAATGTACAGACATGCAAAAACTCTGTTGTGTGGACTTGTTAAAAGCTGAGCTGATGCTGCTGTTTCTTCTTTCAGCTTTTCCCGGTTAGCACACAGCAAATTACCTGTCCGCTCATGATTGGCAGTGGAGTTTTTACGGTGTCGAATTGCCAGCCTGGCACCCAACCTTCCACAGAAGGCACACACACTCACATCTAGGGCCAATTTAGAGTGTCCAATCTACCTACAGCATGTCTTTGGGATGTGGGAGGAAACCGGAGCACCCGGAGGAAACCAACGCGACCACAGGGAGGACATGCAGACTCCACACAGAAGGCACCCCAGCCGAGGATTGAACCGGAAAACTTCCTGCTGTGAGGTGGCAACGCTAACCACTGCACCACCGCGGCTGCCCCTGTTAAAAGCTGAGCTAATGTGTATAAATTACTGAATGAAATGCAGTAACTTATATTCAAATATATTAGACAAGGACCTTCTCCGTGTCATCAAATCAAATGCAAAGTACACATTTAAAAGAAGTGTTCTATTTTGTTTAGAATAGTTATAGTTACTATAACAAGCAGGAGTTTTTTGCTTTAATTTACAACAAACCTTCTTTAGCTTTTTTGTTGGCAATGTTTTGGTTAGTGCAATATGTAAAATTTAGTGGTTCTTTTTGCTTTTTTAAATAAACATACTTGTGTTTAATATGCATACTGCATTTGTTTCTAGTCCGTTGTACTCATGTTATATAGCTGTAACAATAAGTAATGCCTGCAAGTGATTTTGTAGTAATGCTTCAATTTTAATGCATAATTTAAATTTCTGTACGTAGTAATAACTTCACAATGTTCTACCCATAACTGCATTTTCTTCACCACTCTTGTAGTGATATCATGAGTAAAGGGTGTGGCCAATGTCATATTGGCTACACTCCCAAGTCCCACTTTGGCCTGCTTAAAAGGTGACAACCCTACTTTCTTGAGCTACCTAGACTGCCTTAATAACAGTAGCTCTCTTTTCTATTTCCTAAATACTCATAATAGGTGACATCCATCTAGGCAACAAAGCATCAAGGGGTACAGTCATATACAGCCTCTTGCATATCCACAAAGCTAAACATCTAAACTTCCAACAAAACATATGTAAGACCCATTGGCAAGATAAATATACAAAAAGTACAGTTGTGTACATTTACCATAAATGTAGATGTTAGAGTGTATTCACTGTTGCAGTCCTTACATAAGGGTTATCCGGCTCCCGGTAGCCCTCAGTCGGCCCGAATACCAGAGTCATTGGTATATGACGTCGGCTGCTGCCAGTTGTAAATCTGATGTCAGAACGTCAGGTATAAAGGGAGGCAGCCGACACCACTTCCTCAGTTTTTCTTGCCTAAACTGTCAGGAGCCCCCAAAGAAGGCTAATCCAGGAAGGTAGCACCCTGGACACGTCATACAAAAATAAAAAATATATATATAGTCTGTGCCTTAGGAAAAAAAGGGGGAATGGAGGGTGGGAAGCCAGGACTGCAACAGTGAATACACTCGAACATCTACATTAATGTTAAAGGACCACTACGGGAAAAACATTTAAAAAGATATATTTTTTAACTTTTCCTTGAGATTGGGTCATTGCAACCTGTATGCACCAGATAGAAGTAGATACTAATAATTTTATTCATTTTATAACCCTGACTGACCTCCTGGGGGCAGACATCCTGATGAGAATTTAGAGAAAATCTTCCCTATAAATACACTGTCAGTCCACTGTTTCTGAGAATACAGTGCCCATAGCTAGGCTGTCATATAAGACTTCCATTCACTTCGAATGGAAGAAGAGGAAAGAGCAGCTAAGTTTGACAGGCCTCAGTAAAAGTACCATTTACTGTCACACAGTGCCTTTTACAAATGTGTACCCTAATGATGTGTTGCACATTCTGTGAAAAAACCTTCCAAAACTGCCAGCTCTTTGCTGAGATAACAGAATTTATTTAGACATTCAACTTTGATCTGCTTCAGTTTTTTTCTCAACTTACTCCTCCCATATTCCCACCCACTGCTAGAAGAGTTTCACATTTCCTGCTCTGTTAGGTTCAGCTAATTTGAATGACAATACACATCAAACTGAGTTGCTTGCAGACAGTTAGGTGTGCCTCTGAAACTGTTCCCTCATCTCTCTCTTTACTGCTATCATCTGAATAGCACTTCAACAGTAAGTCATGGCAGAAATATGCTTTTAGCAATCCTTAATTTTAAGGTTTCTGGGTATTCCCTGAACATGCCCGTAACATACACGGATAACAATTGATCTCGGCCATTGACAGATTTTGCTACGATTGCAAATCCATACTCTAACCAAAATGAATATTCATATTTGTCTTAAAAACAATTGCAGTCCTCTGCATTTTATCCATTAGGGATGCCACTGATGTGCCCTTCTGTTTGTAGTTACTACTGCTGTCGTGTGCACATATTCATTGCTGGTATGATGTTTTGAACATAGTATATTCTTTACTTCATACAATGCAGTGTCTACTTACTGTAATCCGCAATTAGTATTATTTTTTGTTTTACACTGCTATTCAACTTTTTTAAATGACTTGCATCTCTTAGTCTAACTGTACAAAATTATTATCGAACTGCATACGGATGCCATCTTTGATAGTCTGACACTTCTTACTTGAACAATAACATTACACTCATTAAGTATTACATAGGTTCATAGGTAGGTACTAGGTTACCTGCCTAAAGGCATTTATAAGCCTAGCCAGAATGTGTTGTCTTACACCGCCCCTTTACATTAGTTCCCTGTGCCTCTGTCCATCAGAGCCACTGAAGTGATCCCCGGGGTAAACTTTCCGTTTCCCATCCACTCATCAAGGCTTCTTCTGAATAGTGTTAGTGAGGAGGTCTGCCTAATGTAGATTGGAATTCTGTTCCAAAGCATGGGAGTTCTCTGGGACAGGAATCTATCCCTCCAGCATGCCCTATTTATTGCTGTGGTGAGGTTTAGATCCCTAGAGCATGGGGCTCAAGGGGATAAGGTTTTCTTTAGGTGGAGCATGTCTATCAATTGTGGGTTAGACATGGCCTTGTATGTCAGGCAGACATCACCTTTGAGTAGGCGGTATGCAACTGAGTACAGCTGGAGTTTCTTCAGTCGAGCTGCATAGAGCTTCTATTTGAGGTCAGTGAGCCTCTTGGTGAGATACTCCTGTGGTCTTTCCAGCTGTTGCAGTTGTCTTTTAAGATACATCCCAAATGGGACATTGTACTCTATGATGGGTCTGATGAGTAGAGTGGCACAATGACCTATTTTGATCTGGATGCAAACCCTTTTATGATTAGGTGGGCAACATAGAAGGATATTCTAACCCCTTTGGCAATGTGATTATCAAAAGAGAGATTACTATCTACTTCGGTCCCCAGATCCCTTATTATGTCTTCCGTATTTAGGGGCCTACCAGCTATGTGGTAGTTTGTGGGTACTTTGTTTTTTCAATAGGGGATGACTATGCACTTTTTGGCATTTAGCTTGAAGCCATGATTTAGACACATGGTATCCGTCTCAGTGAGACCCTTTTGGAGGATGTCTGTGTCAGCCGGAGAGTCAGTTATAACCCCTAGTTTGCAGTCGTCTGTGAACTTGGTCAGCCATAGTCCTCCTGTGCTTGTCTGTACCTCTGAGAAGTATATGCCAAACAGGAGGGGTCCTAGGACTGAGCCCTGTGGAAGGCCACTTGTAACCGGTTTAGAGTCGGACCTAGCTCCCCCACCTTTCACCATTAAGGGGCCCTGTCCATTAAACAGTTGGCAACCCATCTTGTGACGTAGGGGTTTATGTTCAGGCTGGTGAGCTTGTCTAGAATACCAGAATGGGGAATGGTGTCGAAGGCCTTTGCGAGGTCTAGGTAGGCTGTGCGTACCACTTTTCCCTCGTCTGTAGCCTTTGTAACTGTCTCAAACCAGTCTACCAGATGTAGGAGGCATGTTTTGCCCTTAAAGCCGAAATGGGTAGGGTCCAGTGTTTGGAGGTTCCCAATGTCTCTGTTAATGAGTTCCATGATGATGCGCTCCATAGCCTTGCAGACCAAGCTAGTCAGGCTTATACAGTGATAGTTATCGGGGTCTGTTGTGGCTCCACCTTTGTGGAATGGAATAACCATCCACTCCAATCACTAGTCTCTCACCCTTGGGTACACTCACCACCACTTCATCCAACTCGCTCCAAAATTTCTCTCTCATCCATTGCACACCCAGCTTGTGGAGCATAGGCGCTAACAACATTCATCATTACACCATCGATTTTGAGCTTCATAAACATCACTCTATCAGACACTCTCCTCACGTACAAAACACTCTTGGCATAGTGTTCCTTTAGGATAACCCCTACCCCATTTCTCCTGCCATCTACACCATGATAGAACAATTTGAACCCACCTCCTATACACCTAGCCTTACTTCCCTTCCATCTGGTCTCTTGCACGCACAATATATCAACCTTCCTTCTCTCCATCATATCAGCTAGCTCTCTCCCTATACCAGTCATACTGCCAACATTCAAAGTTCATATCCTCACTACTACACTCCTAACCTTCCTCCTCTCTTCCTGCCTTCGGGGATGCCTTCCCCCTCCTCTTATCCTTCAGCCAACAGTAGCCCAATTTCCGCCAGCACCCTGTTGGCTAACAGTACTGGTGGCGGTCGTTGTTAACCCGGGCCTCGACAAATCAGGTATGTAATTATGAAATGTTTTCGCCATAAATCATTTGTCAGTGGTTTTACACCATATGTCCTTCCTGACGCAACCCTCCCTATTTATCCGGGCTTGGGACCGCCGCAAAGAAATGCACTGGCTTGTGCAACCCAGTGGGTGGGTTATGTTCCACACTCAGTCTGCTAGCTAGTCAGTCTGATGCATCTCTGGCTACTACTACTCCACTGTAGTTTTGATTTACATCAGTTATTGCTCTAACCGTGGTAAAAGCTGGGCATTAAAATATCATTTAAAAGTGAGTACTCAACCGCTCCTGCAACTGTTACTTTTCCATCTTTTTCTGATGCACCGTAGCACAGTATTCAGTCATCGCTTAACCACAGTAAGATTAGTTGCCTAAGCTTGTAACATTAATAAAATAGATCTGAAAAAGGTTTCCATCATTTTGGCTGTAACTTACCAAACCGTGACATGCCTCAAGATAACTTCTTGCTTATCTGGTTTAATACACTTTGCTATGTTTTTTGGAATGCACGGTATGTCCATCTTGGGCACGAGAAGACTTCCCCTTTTCATCATAAGCGCATCTATGATCATGTCAAATATGTAATCATATTTTCGCTCTTCAAAAATTGGCTTGGCCACCCAATCTTGCTTTGCTTTAGGGTAAACAATGCGGTAACGCATATCACCCTTGGCAGCAGAGTTGGTCTTGGGGCATCGCACTACTGCTTGCTGACGATTTACATTTGCATTATGATCCAGAATGGCAAGCATAGTTCTTATTTTCATCCCATTGTAAGAAAAATGTTCAAACTTGGGACAATACTTACACAGCAGTGCATGAAAGACTTCCAAGCTGCCTGTGTGGCAGAACTGAGTTAAGTGTTGGAGATCCTTCACCAGAGTTTGGTTCAAGACAATTTTTGCCAATGCCATGTGGACTTCATTGCCTTCCTCCACCACTGCTTCTGCTCTTTGTCTTCAATGGGCATGTCATGTTCACATGCATGGAGCTTCTTGGCCCAGTCCCATTGGTGCTTATCAGTGATGTGATACAATAGGGACTTCCATTTCTCTAACAGCAGCTCTGCATCTCCATCACAGGATTCAGAACACCACCACAAGTGGTTTGAAATGCTATGACACCGTGGCATCAGCTGTTCCATATCTTTTTTCTGGGCCACCTCAACAATTTTTTTACTAATTCCTTTAGAGACATGCCATAGATCAAACTGATGGTCAATGTCTGTGAATTCTGTTCTCATTGCACAGGCGATCCCACGATGCTGGTCTGTTGCTACAACACTGATTTTGATGTACAGTTCACTCAAATTATGAATACAGTTGAGAAATGCTTTTTTCTCCAAAGCTACAGATGAAATACCATCACCCAACTGCTCCAATGAAAAATCCAACAGATACCCAGTGTCCATGTCCATCACACTATAGCAGCAGTATTTAGCAGAATACCCAGGACTGTCACAGCGACCATCACCAGCCAGTCTAATGGCTTTTCCATGTACATCCTGGATAAGATGTTCCTGATGTTGCTTCCAGGTGTTCTGCACTACATGAAAGAGGTATCTGCGTTGTATTTTGTAGAATGCAGTTTGACCAATAAATTCCAGTCCCACATATGCAAAAAAAGTGCAATGTGTGCATATGTGCTGCCACTAAAGAGTACAGCTGTTGCACTAAGTAGATTGCCTGCTGGCATTCGCCCAAGCATTGGCTGGCTTTGCCACTTTACAATTTCATGTCCATTCAAACACTGTACTGTTGCAGAAAACATTGATCCCACATAACCTTTATCATAATCCTCACATGCTGGTGCTTTGCATTGTGGACATATCAATTTCAGCAGCAGCTCATTCAGGCAATCCTCAAAAACTATGAATTTTCGTTGCAGTGCTATGTGTTGTTCAGTAGTTTCATTTTCCATGGTGTCATCAAATTCCAATGTTGAAGTAGTGACAGACAGATAACACCTGTCAGGATCTTCTTCCATACTGTCATTACTGTCCTCCAGCATAGTAATGTCTTCACTTTCCCCTACGCTCTTAGCTGATATTGTTGAAAAACTTTCCCATCTGTCTGTACATTCACGCACATCTACTGCATTTTCATTCTTTGGCACAGAAATGTTTTCCTTTGACATACCACTACTGGACGATAGTAGACTATCTTGGGCTGGAGTGCTACAACCTAGTATAGGTGACGGGACATCCACTTCTATAAATTGTGTTGCCAAGTAGACCTGAGTCACTTGGTCCTTTTTTGTTGTGATATTGTTTCCAAGGTCATCATTAGGAATGGTACTGTGTGCATAAGTGTGGTCCTTTAGGATATGAATTTTTGTAGGACACAGCTCTGGAAACTGCGTTGATGCAGCTTTCCAACTTGAAGCCATTGTTGCAGCATCATGTAAGGTAACCGGTGGGAGGCAGGTCTGTGTTCCAAGACTTATTGTATAATGTTCCTTCCTAGTTTGACTCCTGCGACTGCGTGATTTCTTGTTGCCTGCACTAACACTGCATAGGACATCCAAGTCATTTTTGGCTATTGATCCCATTTCATTTCCTGTGTTAAGCATGGATCTGTTCTTCCTAGAACAGGTACAATGGATAGCACTACTTTTGGACATGGGCATCTGCCGTGATACTTCTGGTACACAAAGTGTCACTAAGGTCAATATCCATCCTGGGCTGACTGTCTCTTCATGGAATGTTGACGCTTCGGCCTGATGGAAGGAAAGAGAAAATGTAGGTCATAACTATATACACAATCATAGTAGTATTTTAGCACTGTAAAATTATGCTACTAGAAGTTGTGTCCAGTTGCTTACACTATTGACTACTGTGACTTCCAATTCCGGCATCACTTCTGGTTCCTGGACCATGAGCAGCATCTCTTTCTACAATCAAACAATAGAAAAAAACACTTATTTTTATTATCAGTGAAAGTAAAGCATTCCTCACACCAAAAAATTTAATTTCATGTTAAGGCTGGAAGGCTGGACTAAAGTTTGACATTTACAATATGCAGCTGATTTCCCCTGTTGAGCCATCAAGTGAGCATCCTGCATGTGCCATGCAGCCTTGCAGCAGCTAGTATTGCAAGTAGCTGTAGAGATTGCCATTTCTCTGAAAATTAACATAAGTATACACACATCCAGTTCACTCGAAGGCCCTAAGGCCAACAAGTACATGTTGCCTGCGACAGTAGCCTTGCAAAAAATCACTGTTCAACCTTTACTAACAAAAAGTACATAGCTACTAAGAATGAACATGGCACAGGGCTAATAACTAACTTTCTAGGTAAATATGTCACAATTTAGTGATGTTGCACATTTCAATGCATTTTGTTTTCTGTGCAAAACGATGCATTACAGTGGACACAGGACAGAGATACAACACATTTACTTTTTATAACACTTATTTTAATCTACATGATTCACCTAAACTTTTTGACCAAATGCAGACTGACACTACTAAGCTCACAGTACAGTAAAAATGAGCAAACCTGGCATTCCTACCAGACAATCTACATCTAAGTAGTAAAGAACCTTTCTGCTTACCTGAGCATGGTTATCACCAATCTGTTGCATGACTGTGTCAGATGTAGTCGGTCTTGACAGCAACTCATCCAGGAGCTGTATTGGGATAGGGAAAAAATTGCCTGATTATCTCTGACATGACTTTCAAGATGACATTGATATAAACGTTTTTATAATCAGCAGCATATTTAGGCCATCGGCCAGCGCCAGACTAGATGAGCAAAGTGATGGGTGCCCAAAACTGCAATGTAAACTTTATGTTTAATTAACTACACAATACATGCTATTTTAAATTGCTTGCAATGTTTCACAGCATGAGTCAGCCACTGTTGACAGTGTCAAAGGTTGTCATTATGTTCACTACAAATGGCATGGTTGTTTGTCTAACCTCACCAGTTACATAGCCCCACTCTTCATAACATGAACACACGCTCAATGACATGGCCTTTGCAACACATACCTTTTTCCGTTCCAGTATTGCAATACGCTGACTTGATGTAGGTCTCTCCTTAGTCTACATACGAGTGAATTTCATAGGCAGTGCATTCTTCTTCAGACGCCGACGAGTCTGACGTTTCAGCAGCTCCTCGGGGCGAAGGTTCTTCATCATATTGGTTTCGAACATAGAATCCTCAAAATGCTTGGAGCACAAGTAATACTTGGCTCTCTTGCTGCTCATCACATCCTTGACAAAAGTTGGTAAGTGGCCCACATTGGTTCCACACCGAGTCACCCACACAGTGCAAAGGTGAACATCCCTGGGGAAAGCATGTATAGACAGACCATCCTCAAGTCGCCCAGTGTGTGTTGCACATGCATAGGCTAGGCAGTGGGGCATGTTGTCCTGCAGATGATCCTAAGGAAAGAAGGAAAATCACAGTTAGTCAACACCTTCTCTGTTCTTCGATTGGCAAAAGTAAAATATGACTCATATGTTTTCTAAAAAGAACTGTTAATACATGCTAAAAAGAAGATTTAATTAGACAAAAGTGTTACCTTGACATTCTCGCTTATCATTTTACTTCTCCATGGCTATAATGAGATGCTTCGTTTAGTAGTAGCTCATGAAATCTTGCTCCCATTACAGTCCGTCACTGCATGATGACATGAAGAACATCCAAGTGTTAA
Organism: Protopterus annectens; assembly: GCF_019279795.1. NCBI lineage: Eukaryota > Metazoa > Chordata > Ceratodontiformes > Protopteridae > Protopterus > Protopterus annectens. The sequence continues at coordinate 633,479,186 of NC_056739.1, read as the reverse complement.
GCATGCCAGCACTTTTACCTCAGTTACTGCATTACTTGTGTACTCTTGTTCTTCATCCTCACTATTGCGACTACTACTTTGTGAATGCTTAGTTGGTCATTCTCCTCCCATGTACACTTATTCTAACCTGTAGGCCACAATGGAACAGATCATGCCTCCTAAACGTGGTGGACTTCCTTGAGACAGCCACCAAGGCTATAGATGAGTGAAAGGTGGTACACACAGCCTACCTAGACCTCGCAAAGCCCTTCTACACCATTCTCCATATGGTATTATAGACAAGATTACCAGACTGAACATAAAGCCCTACATCACAAGATGGGTCGCCAACTGGCTCACGGACAGAACCCACATGGTGAGAGTTGCAGGAGCTAGGTCAGACTCTAAACCGGTTAAAAAAACGCATTCCCCAGGGCTCAGTCCTTTGACCCCTTCTGTTTGGGATAAACTTCTCAGAGGTACAAGGAAGCACAGGAGGACTATGGCTGACCAAGTTTGCAGACGACTGCTAACTAGGGGCTATAATTGACTCTCCGGCTGACACAGGTATCCTCCAAAAGGGTCTCACTGAGACGGATACCTGGTGTCAAAATCATGGTCTAAAGCTAAATGCCAAAAAGTGCATTGCCATCCACTTTGGAAATAACAAAGTACACACAAACTACCACATAGGTGGTAGTCCCTTAAATATGGAAGGTGTAATAAGTGATCTGGGGAACCAAGTAGATAGTAATCTCACCTTTGATAATCACATTGCCAAAGTGGTTAGAAAATCCTCCTACATGGCTCATCTAATCACAAAAGGGTTCGCATTCAGATCAAAAAAGAGGCCATTGTGCCCCTCTACTCATCACTCATCAGATCCATCATAGAGTACAACGCACCATTTTGGATGTACCTTACAAGACACCTGCAACAGATGGAAAGACCACAGAAGTACCTCATCAAGAGGATAACTGGCCTCAAACGGATGCCCTATGCAGCTCGACTGAAGAAACTCCAGCTGTACTTGGTTGCATACCGCCTACTCAGAGGTGATCTCTGCCTCACATACCCGGCCATGTCCAACCTAGAAATGATGGACATGCTTCACCTAAAAAAAAACTTATCCCCTCGAGCCACACTGTCTAGGGATCTTAACCTCACCACAACAATAAATAGGATGTGCTGGAGGGATAGAATCCTGTCCCAGAGACTTCCCATGGTTTGGAACAAGATTCAAATCTACATTAGGCAGAGCTACTTGCTAACACTCTTCCAAATAAACCTTGACAAGTGGATGGGAAACAGAAAGTTTATTCTGGAGATCACTTCAGTGGCTCTGCTGGACATAGGCACAGGGTACTAATCTAAGAGGGTGGCTGGCTAGGCTTATAAATGCCTTCAGGCAGATAGCCCAGTACCTACTTATGACCCTATCAGCTCCACAAATAGGCAATGAAGAAATAATATATACCAACCTCAAAATAAAACCATGAACACAATTGGGTGCTACTTCCCACCTGGCCAAAACATCCCTCCACTAGAAAACCTCCTCAGCTGGACTACCCACCATCTCCCCCAAGCTCCTATAATTTGCAATGATTTAAATATTAAATGGCAATTCTGTTCTGGCAACTATCCAATCCATCATCTAAACCTTCATGGTTTCACCCAACTAGTCCAGTCGTTAACCAGGATAAATAAAAACTCAAACAAGCACACTACCCTTGATTGGATACTAGTCATTAAGAGCCCCCAGTCATATATAGCAGGCTGCTTATCAGATAGCCTCAGTCATCACTCCTCAACATCGTAAAAAAAAAACACCTATGCCAAGTTAAACCTGTCATTTACCATCATATACGTAAAAAAACTAAACTTTAAACCACTCACATTCATCTCATCCCTCAAAGAATGTAACTAGCATCCTCTAAAGTACCTCAGTCCTGATGATGCAGTTCAATTTAATACTACCTTCCTGAGCATCCTTAATTACCATGCCCCTATAAGAATTTTCAGAACCAAAGCACAACCCTCCCCATGGCTACAGAAAACCACTTAGTCAGAAATGAAAAACAGGGATAAAGCCTGGGAGCACTGGCACTAAACCAAAACCCCCTCAACTAGAAAGCTAATACAACAGGACAAATTCCAATACTACCAGTCTGCCCTGGACTCCTCCCAACACAACCCCAAACAATTCTGGTCCTCCATAAACTACATCCTCCACCCAGGGAAAGTCAGTATCCCTCCTCCTAACATATCTCACTCCTCCAAAAATATTGCTACCTCATTCACACACTTCACACAAACCATACTATCAGTAGCTAGACAACACAAAACTCCTCCCCTCCAACCCACACCTTCAACTAGTAATATCCCCAGTGTCTTCTCTTTTTCTCTTCTTCCTACCTCCAACATAAAAAACTCAACTATTAAATTGGCAGCAGACAACCTCCCAAGTGAATACCTAGAAATTGCAGCTGATGCTCTAGCCTACCCAGTATCCATGTTGATTAACCAAGCTCTGTCAGAAAGTTACGTTCCCACACTATGGAAAGTATCACATATAATTCCCCTCCACAAAGGCGGCCCCTCCACAGAACTAACCAGTTACCGCCGCAAAGCTATTCTCTTTCCAAAATACTAGAGAGACTACCTCCTTACTAACAACGTCCTTTCCAAACTCAGCATGGTTTGCAACCAAACCAGGATGCTGCCATGCTGACAAACTCTTACTCAAGACTGAATGCTGTAACTAAATCAAAAGGTGTTTGAACAAAATATTAGTTTAAGGGTCCGCACAGTTATGCAACCAGCGTATTGCACATTTTTTGTAATTATTTTTTTTTTTCACATAACAACTTTGTTAGTATTTCTATTGAATTGTACAGGTTATACGTCACAGTAAAGGTTGGAATAATTTTGAAATGATTTTTAATTGTCTCATTTTTTAATATCATAAAAACCTGGCATTTTAAAACGGATGTGTAGACTTTTTATACACACACACACACACATTTCTGACACATTTTATCAATATATATAATGCAAAGGCCAGTGAGCACAGGAACATGAACAAAGGAAATGTGGTTATAACATGGTGATAACAGTAATTATTATTATACACAAACTTTATCCCAGATGTACCACAGGGATGGGTATTGACTGCATCCAAATGAAAGGGGTGCTGAAGGGCAACATTTCAGCTGGAAACAGCTGAACTATCAAATCAAAATACAGGCAAACCTGGAATTAGCCCAAACAGCCCATGCCAGCAGCACTGCATAAAGACAAAGATTATAAGACTTTTAAAGTTGAAGACAGATCAATTATACAGATAACACACCTCTTAGGTATCTTAACATCTACAAGTGCATAACTTTTGAAGTCTGATGAATAACAATGACTCTGGCTTTCAGTACAGGAAGTGGCAAGCTGAGCTAACTGGTATCATGCTGAAGAGATGAATTCATTACGCAGACATCACGGCTCCTCAGTGGAGCTAAAAACTGTTGAGCAGCAGAAGTTGAAGATGGAGGTGTTATGCATATGCATGGGAGCCCTAAGTCACAGACAATGGCTGTGGAACAGATTTACATTATAATGTCTATGCTTTCACCTTGGAGCTATGCATTGCTCCAATAGTGTTCACAATCTGTATTATTTTTTCTGTCAGAGTTACACAGACTATTTTATATCAACATTATTCCAAATGTAGATGATTTACTTCACTTTGCCCAGCCTTACTTACAATGCCATGAATCTCCCATTTGCAGACAAGAAATTCTAGACAGGCTGACACCCTGCACCGAACATTCAAAATTATATATTTTTTCTCCCTCACACAGGACTGCATTTCTGGGATGCCTCTGTGATCCCTTCTGTTCCAAGGGGTTTTGTTCTACAGGGCAAATTAAATCTATATTTATATCTCTTCCACGTGTTTTCCACTCTGACTTGGGGCACGCCTCAGGATTCTGGTTATCATGGCATCCATAACTGTCATAATACCTCTGGCAAAACTTGACATGATGATAGAATGTTATCTGAAGACTACTGGGTACCAGCATCGATGCCTACTGTCTGTTCATATTCCTTTGTTAGGCTTTCTAAAAAGGGAAATGACTTGCTTCAGTCATCTAATATCCCTGAGTTCAGGTCACCCAATTTTCTCCTTGTGCTTCAGAGCGGTCATAGCAGACAACTCAGACCTCATATGTGGAGTTGTGTGTAAGGGAGTAAGTGCCAGGTGTCTGGTACAGGAAATAGCATCGAACAGATGGTAGCTGTTGTAAATGTTCTCAACGCTGACTCCTTTGTTGCCCCAGGCATGGTTACATTACTGATAATAACACATCAATGGGTTACATATATTGGTGGGGACCAGATGTTAGCCCATTTATAGACCAGCAACGTTAGCATGGGATATAGCTTTACAGCACAATCTTACTCTAGAGGCACCCTGCATTGTATCAGAGCAGATTGTGTGGTAGAGAAGCTAGCAGAGCAAATGCAAGTCTTAATGAATGGAAAACAGAGCACAACTTTTCACAAGATTAGCTGCATCTGTGGAAAGTTCTTCAGGTAGACCTTTTGACTACGTTGAGCAATTAACTGGAAAAATTCTTTTCTGTGACTCCATTCAAGAAGTCCTGCAAGCCAAATGCCTTTCTGTTTCTCTGGACATGAATGTTCATGCGTGCTTTTTTCATCCTTTCCACTGATAAGTCAGACACATTGGAAAAAAAGATATGTTGAACACAGAAGTACTATTCTCTAGAACATGCTCCCCATACATTTGAGGCAGAGTTTCTCCCTATTCCCTACTGAAGTGACACTCGCACCAATGGATGGTGAATAAGTTGTTTATCCATGGGCTGTCATATGTGTATGAAGGGCAGAGGCAGACAGTAAATCACCCCCGTATGTCAATATAATTTGTGAGACACTTTTGGGGTGCATGGTGACAGTGGCTATTACCCTGTTAAACAGCTATGAACCTATGGTATGTGAGGTCTTTGTAAAGCGTGAGAAATAATTCCCTTCAACTCATTGTGGTGATGCCCTTGTGGCCCGGGCAACAGTGGTTCTTCTTACTTTGCAATTGGGTAGGGGCAATTACCACAAGCTTGCACACATATTGGATTTACTCAGACAACAACCGGGCAGACTGATACATTCCAAACCACAAACAACTATAGCAGTCTGACTGAATATGGTCTTAATGGCTGTTAGGCACCTGTTTTCTGAGGATGTGCATCAGGTACAAATGGAATTAAAAGAGCCTGAATGTGTATGTTTTTTGATTAGCAATTGAACATTTTTTCTACTCCATCACAGCAAAAAGCAAGTGATTGAGTGAGTTGGTATCCTATGGCTTCTCTTACTTCTCAGTCAAGGTTAATCTTCCAGTCAGTTCAGCTAGTCTGTCTGTGGATCACTCTACTTCACTGAATTCTCTTCACAATATATTTGGCAAAGGGGTGCCAATGAGGAATTCCAGAAAACTGGTTGTTCCTTCTTGTGATCATTATGTGGTGCTACAGAAGTCAGCTGTCTTAGGTTCATAACATGGAAGTCACTGTTGCTGATTGCTCTGACCACTGGAAGAAGAATATCAGAGATACAAACAGCTGGGATGGGTGAACCCTCTCTTTTTTCACAGTGACAAGGACGCTGAGAACTAAACCTTCTTTTATTAGTGAAGTGGTATACGACTTTACGATAACTATCCACGCACTCATTATCTTTCTGGTATCCGAAAAAACAGAGGAGAAAACACTTTTTTATCTCGCCACCAAGTATCACAGGCAGATTCAAGGCACACTCTTCCAGAGCCTTGGCTTCAACTGTGGAATTTTTGGAAAGTGTGGGAGTACAAAAGTATTTTAGGAACAGCAACTTGGCTCTCGTCAAACTTTATCAAAATCGCTATAACAGATTCCTTTTCCAGGTCTAGGACAAGCTGTGTTAGCATCATTCACCAACTACTTCAAGACCCTTGACCTTCCACCTCCTAGTTGTTGTGAGGCATGTTAGTCTCACCATATTATCTTAGAATACCACAAAAGTGATCAAACATTCTATAACGGTACATTTACTTACACACCTGTACAATGATCTTCATTTGATTAATTGCTGCGGTAGTCAGTACCCCCCCCCCCCCGGGTGTGTTTTTTATGCTAGGGAGCTTGGCATCCCTCTATGCAGTAACAAACAGAGAAGAACTATTTATATATAATACATCTTCAAAGTTATATATAAAACATATATGTAAAGGATCATAACTAAAACATAAAAATAGTAGGAACGAGAACATTTTTTCACATGTACATAAAACATTATCTAATTACGAATGAAGGCAGATGTGATAACAGCTACAAGTATTTATAAGCCGAGCATTATACAATGTGTCAGTGAGTAGTTTGGCAGCACTGATGTAATTAAAAAACTCGACAAAATAACATAACTTTGCGTGAAGTTACAGGTGAGATAAGTTGAACTTTTATACAGTATAGAGAAAAACATCTGCAGGGAAAGCTAAAGAAGGTATGTCTGACAAAAAATAGTACAGCACAATGCCAAGAGCTAGCTGTGCTAGGAAGTTATGCATGTGTCGATTTCATATGTATGGCAGTATTATACTCACAAATACATAATATATACATATACAATTTACCTACTGTTGGTAGGATTTATGTACTGACTCACCAAATTAAAAAAAAGCATCTCTTTTGTGCAAAGTCAAAGTTGAAAATCTTTCTGGGCATGGAGAATCACACACAAAGATGCAGAATCAAAGGCACGGGCACACCCCCCGTAGCTCACCCGGGACTTTCTCCATCATATTGTGACAAATATGGATGGACGATTACCTAGTTTCTCCTAACAGTCTGATTGATATGGGCATCTGGAGAAAGTGTGGCAAGTGCCTCATGTACACAGCTAATCCAATTAATACTACCATCCAGGAACACAATTTGTGAGAGATGCAATTACATTAGGAAGCTAGGGTCCATGCTCTCTCTCCCTGAAGCCAGTATATCTGGAACCAAAAAGACTGTCAACACAATCACTACACCTCAAATATCACCCACACTCACATATGCAGCGGTCCTCCACATAAACATACACAAACAAAGGAGACCTCTGAGACAAAAACACATGCGACGTCCACAGCTCTTCACACCACATGCAATGCATTGTCCACATACCAGTGTCTCACAGCCAGTAAGGCTTGACCATAAGAATCCATTGTGAGACACAGATGTGCCTCTCACCAGGCTGGATAAGGAGAATATCACAGTTACTTGTCTGTCAGGTGCCAGAATGCACCATATCACACACGCACTCGAGTCTCTCAACAGGTACTGTTATGACTCCGTCATAGTCCATGTTGGGGTGAATGACTGAAGATGCAACTCTCTGGATTACATGAAAAGAGACATGATTGAGCTTGATGATTATTTGTCCCAGGCAGGTATGGACCCAGCCACAAATGATGCCTCAAAACAAACTGAAAATGATTGACTTTAACAATTGACTTAGTTTCTGGTGTCAATCCCGGGGGATTCAGTACCTGACAGCCTGGGAAAATATGATCAACACACCACGATGCTATAGAAAAACAAATCTGTTGTAATCCTCACTGCTTATTCTTTTTTGGTTTTACACTGCTATTACAATCTGTTTAATGACTTGCATCTCTGTTCGAATAACTGTACCAAATTTTACTAGAACTGCAAACAAACTTTCTCTGATATTATTCAATTAATAATCAGTGTGAGACTATCCTTTCGCTTATACTGTGTTACATAGTCTATATTCTGTTTTTGGAGCTTTTCCCTGGGTCCCATCTCTAATGGGGCTGTTAAATTAGGCTACACACTATATATATATATATATATATATATATATATATATATATATATATATATATATACAGAGAGAGAGAGAGAAACATACGAAGGCCATTCAGCGCAAGAACAGAGAAATTGGGATGGCAACACTTAAGACTCAACACAAACATCAACATCACAGGGAAAGGCTATGGCTGTCGAACAAGAAAAGGGTACAAAGTGTTACGATTTGGTGCTGCTGAGCTGTAACATCTAAGTAGAAGCAAGCCTGCAAAATTAAGCAGTGTTGATAACATGTGATTTTGTTTAAAGAAAAATATTCTCAGATTTTTCCTAAACCTAAAGACCAATCAGTTATGCAGAGTAGACACCTTTGATGTATCTTAGCATCTAGAAGTGCAGAACATCTGAAACCTGATGAACAATGACTCTGGCTTTCAGTACTGGAGGAGTCAAGCTGAGCTACCAGCTATCATGCTGAGTTGTCTGCATTAATTATGCAGACACTATGACTCAGTGCAAGTTCCATGGACTGTTCAGCAGCAGAAGATTAAGACAAAGGTGCTATGCATATGCATGGGAACCATAACTCACAGAAAACAGCTTAACACTTACAGATGAGGTAGGAGAAGAATCACAGTCAAAACTAGTTTTTACACTGACGATACACATTAATATGCACATGGTGCTTGTGTCACAAAAGAGTTGCATCAAAGCATGAACAAGTAACCAGAAAGTCGCTCACACCAAAGTTACACCCATAACTGTGCAATCTCTATTCCATCTGTCAAGAAAACTTAGCTGCATTCAGCAGATGCAGATGTGTGATATCAGTACCATGTTGTAACATCAGACTAGCAATTACTCCTTTCCTTACATGTGCATCACACTGCCAATTCAAACTGGGAACAAAGGATAAGAAATACCTCAAGCACGCACAATTCAAAGCAGACAAATACACCCAGATATGCTGAGCCAAATGCATGTAACCTTCCTAAACCACAAAGACCTCCTAAATGAAGTACACATAAGAAATACCCTCAGCAGCCCCAAATGCACTCAAAAAAACACCCACATCAAAACTGAGCTCCATGCCATGGAGCATCTACCTCTAAGCCCATAAGGCAAGTCACCATACAATCTAACATTCTAGTAATTGGAGACTCCATCTTGAAATACATTAATGTCCACCTCACCACCCTGAATAAGGAGAAAGTTACATTCAGTTGCTCATCAAAGCCTAGTATCCTCCACAATTACTCATGCACTTAGTCACATTGGTAATTATAGTCCTGTGACCCAAGTCATAGTCCATGTGGGAGTAAAGGACCTGTTATGTACCTCCCTAGACTACACGGACAGAGACACCATACAACTCTTGGAGTATGTCTCTCAGGCTGGTATGAGCCTAGCACTGAGCAGTATTTTACCTTCTCCAAGGATGATGCCACAATATAAACAAAAGATGATTGCCTTGAATAACTGGCATAGTTTCTGGTGTCATTTTAAGGGGGTGCAATACTTGTCAGCATGTTTTGGAGATGGTCAACAGGCCATGCTGCTTTACCACATGATAGAACAAAATCCATAAAAGGGAAGTCACCCCTGATCATTATTAGTAAAAAAATACGAGCACTCACAAAATCAACTAAGGCCAATTTTGAGAGAAAAATTGCCATGGATTCAAAGGACAATCATAAGGCCTTTTTCAGCTATGTTAGGAACCTGGGTGGAAACTCCCAGATATGCTCAGAATTAGTCCAAAATGATACAAAAATCACTGAACCCACAGACATTGCCAACATACTGGCAGACAGGTTCAGTGCAAACTTCACCCCCCCCCCCCTAAAGGAGAGATAACTATCCCAGCCGAGTGTAGCCTCCCGGACATCTCAAATGCAAAGGTGAAAGCTGCTCTCTACAGCTAAAAACACAGCATCAATGGGACCGGATGGTGTCCCCGGCTGTGTGCTACACGAGCTAAATGAGGAATTAACCCCGCACATAAGGCAGCTGTTTAATCTCAGCCTTACCACAGGATACGTGCCCAAGGAGTGGCGTCACGGCAACTGTGGTCCCACTCCACAAAGGCGCCCACGGACCCTGGTAATTACCGCCCCATAAGCTTAACAAGTCTAGTCTGCAAAGCTATGGAGAGGATCATAATGGAGATCATAAACAAAGATATAGGGGACTTGCAGACATTGGACCCGACCCAGTTTGGCTTTGTCAAGGGAAGATCATGCCTTTTGAACTTGGTCGACTTCTTCGAAACAGTCACCAGGGCCATTGATGAGGAAAGGCAGTCCATACAGCCTACCTTGACCTTGCAAAGGCTTCGACACAATACCCCACTCGGGTATTGTAGAAAAACTTACCAGCTTAAATGTAAACCCATATGTCACAAGATGGGTTGCAAACTGGCTTAAGGACAGAACCCACAGGGTTAGAGTTGCTGGCGCTGTGTCAGACTCCAAGCCGGTCACAAGTGGTGTCCCACAGGGCTCGGTGCTTCGGCCCCTATTGTTTGGCATCTACTTCTCAGAAGTACAGGCCAGCATGGGAGGACTTTGGCTGACAAAGTTTGCAGGCGACTGCAAACTGGGCCATAGTGGAAAGTGCATCGGACACGGATATCCTTCAGAAGGGACTCACGGAAACAGGTAGCTGGTGCCAGAGCCATGGCCTGAAGTTAAACGCCAAAAAATGTATAGTCATACCCTTCGGGAAAAACAAGGTAACCCCAAGCTACCATATAGGTGGCAATCCACTACGCACAGAAGAGGTTATCAGGGACCTGGGGACCCAGGTTGACAGTGGCCTTTCTTTTGACACTCACATTGCTAAAGTGGTTAGAAAGACCTTCTACATTGCCCACCTGATCATGAAGGGATTCACATCCAGATCTAGTGAGGTCATTGTTCCCCTGTACTCTTCACTTATCAGACCAATGATAGAGTACAATGCCCCATTCGGGATGTATTTCACCAGACATCTGCAGCAATTGGAGAGACCCCAAAAGTTCCTCACCAAAAGGATAAAGGGACTCCAAAATCTGTCATATGCTGCCAGATTGAAGAAACTCCAGCTCTATTCAGTCGCATACCGTCTGCTCAGAGGTGACATGTGCCTGACATACAAGGCCATGTCCAACCCGGAATTAATGGACATGCTCCACCTCAAAAAATCCAAATCCACCAAAATCACTAGAGCAAGCGACTTAAACCTTAGCACGGATATAAATAGGACGTGCTGGAGGGATAGATTTATCACTCAGAGACTCCCTATGCTGTGGAATAAAATCCCGGTCCATGTGAGGCAGAGCACCTCGCTGACTCTGTTCAAGAGAAATCTAGACCTGTGGATGGGAGATCGTAGGTTTACCCCGGGAATCATCTCTGTGTCACTGCTGGACAGAGGCACAACAAACTAATGGGCACAGTATTTTTTCATATAAGGGGTGGCGTAAGCCACAAAAATTTGGGCTAGGCTTATAAATGCCTTAGGGCAGATAGCCTAGTATAAACCTATGAACCTATGAACCACGGATGGTCTGCACCTCTACCCTCTATGCTTTAGAATATTAGCTAAAACATTGTCTTCCCCCCAAGGTTCCCTTTTTAGGCAATGCCAAATTGAAAGTACTTCCAACATAGCAATTCAAACCAAAGAAAATCTAAAGGTATTACTGATTACTGGTCATTGCTAGGAGTCTAAACAAAAAACTACACTGCCTAGAAGCACTCTTTACCCTAGAGAATGCTAATATATGTGCAGTCACTGATACAAGGTTGAAAGCCACGGAGAGAACACCAACAGTGCAAGGTTATAATGCCCTGCATACATTTACAGCCAGCTACTTTACAGGCCATGTCTCTGTTACAAAAAAAATAAATATACTTAAAGGCTGGTCACACCGGACAATGCACTTGAGATGCTCCATGTTCAAGTCACCACCATAGGTAAAATCCAGTACCACTTTCTTGCAAGTTATATGTCCCACTCTATGATCCAGGAAAACCGTACCATGTATTTCAACTTATTAGAAACAGTAACCATCCAACCCAATACCATAATTATGGATGACTTTAATTACCCCACTATTAACTAGGACTCCTATATGACAGCAAATCTACATAGGTTCATACTAGGCTATCTGCCCTAGGGCATTTATAAGCCTAGCCAGAGTATGTTTGGCTTTCGCCACCCATTTTAAATTAATTTTGCTATGCCCTTTTTCAAGGTTAGTATACTGTGCCTCTGTCTAACAGTGACACAGAAATGATACCCGGGGTAAACCTACGATCTCCCATCCACTCATCAAGATTCCTCTTGAAGAGAGTTAATGAGGGACTCTGCCTAACCTGGACTGGGATTTTATTCCAGAGTGAATGGAGCCTCTGGATTATGAATCTGTCCCTCCAGCATGTCCGATTTATTTCAGTGCTGAGGTTCAAGTCTCTCAAGCGTGTAGCTCGATGGGATTTGGATTTTTTGAGGTGCAGCATGTCCCTTAATTCCGGGTTGGACATGGCTTTATACATCAGGCACAGGTCGCCTCTGAGCAGGCGGTATGCCACTGAGTACAGCTGGAGTTTCTTTAACCGGGCAGCATATGGCATCTGTTTGAGCCCTTTGATCCTCTTGGTGAGGTACTTTTGGGGTCTTTCCAGTTGCTGCAGGTGTTTGGTAAGGTACATCCTAAAAGGGGCATTGTACTCGATTATGGGCCTGATGAGGGATGAGTAAAGAGGCACGATGACCTCCCCTAATCTAGATGTGAATCCCTTCATGATTAGGTGGGCTATATAAAATGTTTTTCTAACCACTTTGGCCACGTGGTTGTCATGCACAGCGATTCCTGGGTTTTGCAAACACAAACTCCCTGGACCAGATAGTCAGTACACAAACCAGGGGTGCAACCATAGTGGAGCGGGTCCATACTAATATGGGAGGTGGCTGCACACCCCCTACTGTAATGCCTTCCCCAGTAAGGTCACACCACACAACGGTCACCTTTGAAGTAAAAATAAAACCTGGATCCTCAGATAAAGATGGAAAATCCAAGAACTATTCTAAGGCTAACCAAATTTCAAGCCCCCATAAACTCCAACACTTATGGCTGTGCAGAACTGTTGACAAACACTATACAAGCATGTTAATAGCTGCATAGACAGCTGTAACTACCAGGAAGAGGTACAGAATTAACTCCAAAAAAAGCCACCCTGGTTGAATCACAAAGTCAATTGGATGTATACCAGGAGGAAGAAAATAAAGGATAATATTTATGAGCTGCAGCACCCAGCAGGATAAAAAGCACTCTCAAACTAAACAACGCAGTGGACAAAAAGTATACCAAAGCCAAATTTGATGCAAGTTTGGCCTCCCGGGCCAACAACCACCACCAAGCATTCTTTAACTATGTCTGCAACCTCAAAGGCAATACACAATTGTGTGCAGAGCTCACTGTAAATGGAACCACCTATATTGAGGCAGAAGATACAGCAAACCTCCAGGCTGATAAATTCACCTCCAACTTTACTCATTTCTCCACCTCAACCTTCCCTCCGGAAAAGTAAAAAATATAACTCCCCCGACTATCACTAGGGAACAGGTGCTTAAATCCTTCTAAATAGCAACTGTATTTCGCCTGCCTTTCTGTTACATTGAAGCTGTTTTTACTGCATTTAACTTAATATTGCACTTGGAATCCTTGTTTGTTACTATTTGACTGTATTTGTAGCAAATTCTTCTGTGTAAGCTGTAGTAGCTGATTCATAGCATTTATAAGTGTTTGCTGTACCTGTTTCTGCCTGTTTTGTGAAAAAAAAGAAAAAAAGAAAAAAATATCTCTTGTTTTTCCTGCTTTACTAGTTTAGTCCAGTTTCAGAGTTGCTGATTCCTGGGCTTTGGTTGTAGTTCCTGTGTACTGTTTCCTTGTCTTATTTGGGGGAAGGGAAGCTACCTTGCTTACCAGTGGGAGTGGGAAGCATTGAGCTGCCTTTGTCCAGTTTTGTGAGGTTTCAGCCAGTAACTAGTAGTTTATTGGTCGCTTTGGGCCAGTTTCTAGCTTTTCCAGCCCCTGGTATAAAGCGCTAACGCTGTTAGCGCCGAGCTGCCACTGTTGCACACTAGGGCAGTGCCGGTTAAGCAGGTTTAAACTATTCGGCTACCTAAAGTCCACTCTTCAAATTTTCCCTTAAAACTACCTTCCTCGAACTATACTACTGATCAAATCAGCGTATCCTATAACTAAAAGATCAACTCTACTTGACTCCAAGTAGACTATTCTCTATCTATTAAACCTAGCACTTGCTCCTACAGTACTTATTACCTTGATACGGCACTCTTGTCATAGATAGTACCCCAAAAGGCAACCCCCATTTCTCGGTCACCCACGTCCCCGGAATCTTTTTAAAGTTTTTCGTCTACCCTTCTAGCATGTCGAGGGATCAGTTGCTAGTGTCCTCTCCTGCTCAGCTGGTGAACCTGGGAATATTGAGGCAATGTTTCAATTGCCTCATGTACACAGACAACCCTTTCCTCCTCCCACAAAACACAAATACATGCGAGAGATGCAACTATACGGCCAAACTGGAGGCTGAGCTCTCTCAACATAGGACTGGCAAGACCAGTCAGGAGGAGAAGGTTACCACACACACTATAGACCCAGTCTCACATAGTACCATTACAACCTCAAATCATACACATAAACACACAAAGACATACTCGGAGGCTCTGATCAAAAATCTACCAAAACAGCAGAGGCCACCAAAGCAGACACCCAAACAACCACCACCTCAGAACACAACACCCGCAACACATAGACCTCACAGTCAGAGTGTCAAACAGTCACAGCCCTTAAGGCCAAACACAATGCCAGACACACTAGTCATTGGTGACTCCATAGTCAGACACACTGATGTCCCGCTCACCAGACTGAGTAAGGAGAAGGTCACAGTAAGCTGCCTGTCGGGCGCTAGAATCCGCCACATAACGCAAGCACTCAGGTCTCTCAACAGCAGGTACAAATATGACTTAGTCATTGTCCACGCTGGTGTAAACGACCTGAGACGCATTCTCCTTGGACTACATGAAAAGAGACATTGAGGAGCTCTCTGATTATGTAGCCCAGGCAGGTATGACCCTGACCTTGAGCAGTATCCTACCTTCACCAAGAATGATGCCACAATACAGAGATAAGATGATCAGCTTTAACAACTGGCTTAAACACTGGTGTCATTCAAAGGGGATCCAGTATCTGTCTGCCTGGGATGACATGCTGGACAAGCCACGCTGCTTCAAGGGACGGCTTGCACCTGTCACCCTGGGATTCGGATATTGGCAAAGGCTCTTGCCACCCCATAGTGCCTTTTTAGGCAAGGCTCAAATTCTAAACCTACCACCCTAGAACACAAAAAGGAAAAAAACTAAGGGTAATGCTGCTCAATGCCAGAAGTCTAAATCTCAAAATGCACGCACTCGAGGCCCTTCTCAGTATGGAGAACATCGATGTCTGTGCTGTGACAGAAACCTGGTTCAAGGCTCCTGAGAGCACCCCAGCTATCAGGTTTTACCTCATATCATGCGTTCCGCCCCAAAATCCGGACAATACCAAGAAAGGAGGGGTATCCATATTCATCAAGGACACCCACACCTCAAGACTGGTGGCAACGCACGATGCATCGGAGACCATCCAGGTGCAATTAACCATAGGCAAGACTGCTCTGCAAATTGTAGCATGTTACAGGCCACCCTCACAAACTCAGGAAACTCACATGGCCTTCCTGAAAACACTAGAGGGATAAATGTATCACCAAACACCATCATACTAGGTGACTTCAATTACCCTAATATAGACTGGGAACACTACTCAAGCCCAAACACCCTAGCCCAAAAGTTCCTGGAATTCATAAACTCAAATGCCATGGAACAACTAGTCACCATCCCCACAAGAGGAGATAACATACTTGATCTCATCATCACGAACATGGGAGCACAATGTTCAACACCAGAAGTATACCCCTCACTGGTGAGATCAGATCACAAACTAATCTCGCTGGAGGTCCTCATCCCACCGCCACCTGAAATATAAAAGACCACAGTAAAGAACTTCTCAAAAGCCGACTTCACACTTCTAAAGACTAGTGTGGTCTCCTTTCAGGCCCCCGAGCCGGCGGAAAACAATACTCAAGCCGCTGAATCACTTACAAACGCCTTCTACCAGCACCTGCAGGACTGCATGGATAAGGCAATCCCAAGCAAAACAAAGACTCTTTGTACCAAAGGCAAGCGTCCAGTCTGGTGGACCCCAGCCATAAACAAACTCTACAACAAAAGGAGGAAGCTACTACAAGATAGAGCAAAATCCTTAAAAGGTAAGACACCCTTGATCACTATAAGTAAAAACTAAGAGCTCTCATAAAATCATCCAAAGCAAATTTCGAGAGAAAAATAGCTAAAGACTCAAAAGACAATCATAAGGCCTTCTTTAGCTATGTTAGAAACCTAGGAGGAAACTCCCAGATATGCTCAGAACTAGTTCAAAATGATGTGAAGATTACTGATCCTACAGACATTGCCAACATACTGGCTGACAGGTTCAGTGCAAACTTCTCCCCTCCCCCAAAAGGAGAGATATCTATACCAAATGAGTGCAGCCCCCAAACATCTCCAGCCCAAGTGAGAACTGCTCTCTCCAAAGTAAAAACACAGCATCCATGGGACCCGATGGTGTCCCCGGCTGTGTGCTCCACGAACTCAATGAGGAATTAAACCCACAGCTAGGACAGCTGTTTAATCAAAGTCTTACCTCTGGATACGCCAGGAGTGGCGCACTGCAACTGTGGTCCCACTTCACAAAGGCGGTGCCTCCACAGACCCTGGAAATTACCGCCCATTAGCTTGACAAGCCTTATCTGCAAAGCCATGGAGAGGATCATAATGGACCTCATAAATAAAGACATAGGGAATTTGCAGACTTTGGATCCAACCCAGTTTGGCTTTGTCAAAGGCAGATCATGCCTTTTAAACTTGGTTGACTTTTTCGAAACAGTCACCAAACCCATTGATGAGGGAAAGGCAGTCCATACAGCCTACCTCGATCTGGCTAAGGCCTTTGATACAATACCCCACTCGGGTATCATTGAAAAACTCATCAGCTTAAATGTTAACCCATACATCACAAGATGGGTTGCAAACTGGCTGAGTGACAGAACCCACAGGGTCAGAGTTGCTGGCGCCATGTCAGACTCAAAGCCTGTCACAAGTGGTGTCCCACAGGGCTCAGTCCTGGGCCCACTCTTGTTTGGCATCTACTTTTCCGGTACAAGCAAACACAGGAGGGTTATGGCTGACAAAGTTTGCAGATGACTGCAAACTGGGCCATAGTAGAAAACACATCTGACACAGATATCCTTCAGAAGGGTCTCACAGAAACGGATAACTGGTGCCAGAGCCACGGCCTAAAGTTAAATGCCAAAAATGCATAGTCATACCCTTCGGGAAAAACAAGGTTACCCCTAGCTACCAAATAGGTGGCAATCCACTGAGCACAGAAGAAGTTATCAGGGACCTGGGGACCCAGGTTGATAGTAGTCTGTCATTCGACATCCATGTAGCTAAAGTAGTTAGGAAGTCCTTCTACATTGCCCACCTTATCATGAAGGGATTCTCATCTAGATCAAGGGAGGTCATAGTCTCCCTTTACTCATCACTCATCAGACCAATGATTGAGTACAATGCCCCATTCGAATGTATCTGACCCGACACTTGCAGCAGCTGGAGAGGCCACAAAAGTTCCTCACCAAAAGGATAAAGGGTCTCAAAAATCTGTCCTATGCTGCCCGACTGAAAGAACTCCAGCTCTATTCAGTCGCCACCGCTTGCTCAGAGGTGACCTTTGCCTAACATACAAGGCCATGTCAAACCCAGATTTGATGAATATGCTTCACCTCAAAAATCTAGATCCATCAGAGCCACAAGGCGGAGACTTAAACCTCGACACGGCTATTAATAGGGCGTGCTGGAGGGATAGATTCATCACCCAAAGACTCCCTATGCTGTGGAACAAAATCCCGGTACATGTGAGGCAGAGCACCTCGCTGGCCTTGTTCAAGAGAAATCTTGACCAATGGATGGGAGATCGCAGATATACCCCAGGAATTACCTCAGTGTCACTGCTCGACAGAGGCACAGCAAAATAATGGGTATAGTTCCCCATACTAAAGGGGTGGCGTAAGCCACAAAACAATGGGCTAGGCTTATAAATGCCCTCGGGCAGATAGCCTAGTATGAACCTATGAACCTATGAACCTATGAAACATGACCACCATGGCCTCTGGAATTACTATATTAACTGTAGCCTCCAAACAGGTTGTGCCTCATGAAATAAAAATCATTGCTGCGGATAGAAAAGAATGTAACTGCAGATCCTGGAACAAACCTATTGACCACAGACTAAAGTATAGAATAGAATAATGAGAAATGGTTGTATATGTATAACCAATGGAATGAAACAAAACTTTGGATTTTTTTGTTTTGCATGGCCTGGAAACAGTGAAGTTTTTAGGAGGCTATTCATAGCTTGTAATTGACTTTGTTCTCTAAAAATAATTTGCCTCAGATTTTTACTATGGTTTTTATGTACTGGTTGCCAATTTGGTGTCTTAAAACATAAACCATTTTGGATGTGTCCTCATTAGAAATAATCTGCTTGGGTATCTAGCTTGCGCTCTGAGTTCATTAATCTTGGGGCTGTTGGAGGTCTAAGAGTTTGGTTTGAATTATTTTTTTCAGAAGCCATAGCTTAGGAAATCAGATGGCATTTAGGTATTTTTCAAGTTCAGACAGGCAACTCAAGTCATTTGAACAAGAGCATTAATGTCAACTTTAATAAGCAGTTGTCTGATCCTAGACATGTTCTTTAGGTGGAAAGAAATGTCACCACATCTGACATATGAACCTTAAAGACTGTAGTCCATTACAACTGCAGTGTCATGCATTGTGTACAGACACGCCAGAGCCTTTCACATTGGGTTTGACAAGAGAAATAATCTAACACCATTACAGATACATAAACATAGGTTCATAGTTTCATAGATTAGTACTAGGCTAACTACCCTTGTCACCCAGTTTGCAATCATCACATTTTGCCATTAAGGGCACGGTCCCCATTTTCTTATCTGAGAACAACAGCATGAACTTTTGCGGCTCCATGCAGATACATTTTAGACAGGGTGAAACTGTTAAAAACAATGTTGAGGAACAGGTAATCCCCCGTCAATGACCACCATAATCAATGATTAAGAACTGAAATTATGTTTTAAATAGCAATTAATCTAAAATGTAATCTGCTGAATGCTTGCAGAAGGTTAAGAAAAAGCAGCTTTACAATCCTTGGTTGGCTGAAAATTATAGATTTAAACTTAATTATTCTTCCCTTATCGTGGTTTACCAAAAGGGAATCACTGCCAATAAGCTTTGCGTTTCTGAATCAGCAGTGAGCATTAGAATTTTCATTTTTCAACATACATACATACATACATATACATGTGTATGTATATATATATATATATATATATATATATATATATATATATATATATATATAAATATATATCTATCTATACACACACACACACACACACACACACATATGAAGGCCATTTAGCACAGGAACAGCAGAGAAATTGGGATGGCAACACTTAGAAGGAATAAACGCAAACAGTCAGATCACAGGGAAGGGCTATGGCTGTATAACAAGGAAAAGGTGTAAAGCATTAGGATTTGGTTTTAAACTGCTGCTGATCTGTTAACATCTAAGTAGACGCAAGCCTGGAAAATTAAAAAAATAAAAATAAAAAAAAACACAAAAAAACATGGGATCAACAATAGGCAAATATTCTCAGAGTTTCCTAAAACCTAAGGAACAATGAATTATGCAGAGTAGACACCTTTGATGCATCTTAGCATCTAGAAGTGTAGAACATCTAAAACCTGATGAATAACAATGAATCTGGCTTTCAGTACTGGAGGGGTCAAGCAGAGATACCAGGTATCATGCTGAGGTGATGCATTAATTATGCAGACAACACGACTCCTCAGTGCAAGTTCAATGGACTGTTAAGCAACAGAAGATGAAGAAAAAGGTGTTATGCATATGCATGGGAACCCTAAGTCACAAACAATCAGCTTACCATTTACAGATGAGGTAGAAGAATCACAGGCAAAAACACGTTTTTACACTGAAGATGGTGCTTGTGTCACAAAACAGTTTAATTAAAGTATGAACCGATCACCAGAAAGTAGCTCACATCACAGTTACATCCATACCTGTGCAATCCCTATTCCACCTGCCAAGAAAATGTTGGTGCATTCAGCAGACAGAGATGTGATGCATTATCAGATTCTTGTTACAAGAGAAGAGCTTGCATGATAACGCAATAGAATGAATAGCGATCACATGTGATATCAGTATCATCAGACTAGCAATTACTCCTTTCATTACATGTGTACTTTACTGCCAATTCCAGCTGGGAACAAGGGGTAATACCTCAAGCATGCACAATTCAAAGCAGACAAATAGACCTAGATATGCTCAGGCAAATGCATTTAACTTTCCTAAACCACAAAGACCTCCTAGATGAATACTACACATAAGAAATACCCTCAGCAGCCCCAAATGCAATCTCAAAAAAAACACCCACATCAACACATAGAGGAACAGGCTCCATGACATGTAGCTCTAACTCCATAAGGCAAGTCACCATACAATCTAACATTCTAGTAATTGGAGACTTCATCTTGAAAGACAAGAATGCCCCCCGTCACCACCCTTAGTAAGGAGAAAGTTACAGTTGCTTATCAAGGGCTAGTATCCGCCACAATTATGCATGCACTCAGGTCAATGGATTATAATTACCAATGTGACTAAGTCATAATCCATGTGGGAGTAAATGACCTGTGATATACCTTCCTAGAATATAGGGACAGACACACCATACAACTCTTGGAATATGTGTCTCAGGCTGGTATGAGCCTAGCATTGAGCAGCATTTTACCTTCTCCAAGGATGATGCCACAATACAAACAAAAAAGAGGATCAACTTCAGTAAGTGGCATAGTTTCTGGTGTCATTCTAAGGGGGTGCAATATTTGTCTGCATGTAAGGAGATGGTCAAGAGGCCATGCTGCTTTAACAGGAATGGTATGTAACTCTCCCCTCTATGCTTTTGAATATTAGCTAAAACATTGTCTTCCTCCTTAGTGCCTTTTTTAGGCAATGCCAAACAGAAAGTACCTCCAACATAGCAATTCAAACCAAGAAAATCTAAAGTTATTACTGCTCATTTCTCAGAGTCTAAACAAAATACTCCACTGCCTAGGAGCTCTCTTTAAACTAGAGAATGCTGATATATGTGCAGTCACTGAAACGTGGTTGAAAACCAAGGAGAGAACAATAATAGTGCAATGTTATAATGCCCTTAACACATTTAGTCCAGCTACTTTACAGGCCTGTAGTAAAGATGGAGGTGTCTCTGTTACATAAAAGTTAAACATACTTAAAGGCTGGTCAAACAGGGCAATACACGTGCGCTGCTCCATGTGCAAGTCAACATGGGTAAAATACAATACCACTTTCTTACAAGCTATAGGTCCCCCCTCTATGTTCCAGAAAAAAAAGTACCATGCATTTAAACTTATTAGAAACACTAACCATACAACTCAATACCATATTTATGGGTGATTAATTACCTAAGTATTAACTAAGAATCCCATATGACAGCAAATGTACATGCAGAAATTCCTGGATTTTGCAAACACAAACACCCGGGACCAGACAGTCAATACACAAACCAGTGGTGCAACCATACTGGATCTGGTCCTTACTAATATGGTAGACTGCTGCCTTCCCCAGTAAGGTCACACCAAAAAAATGGTCTCCTTTGAAGTAAAAATAAAACCTGGATTCTCAGCTAAACATGGACTATCCAGGAACTATTCTAAGGCTCACCTCCTGCTACCAAGTGAGAACCTTGCTAAAGTTCAAGCCCCTATAAAGCCTGATTATACTTATGCCTGTGCAGAACTGTTGACAAAAACACTATACACGCATGGTTGAATCACAAAATCAGTTGAAGAAGTTTATAACAGGAGGAAGAAAATCATGGCAAAAGTTAAGAGGTGCATCACCCAGCAGGATAAAAGCACTCTCAAAATAAACAAACAACTTAGAGGACAAAAAGGTATACCAAAGTCAAATTTGAGGCAAGTTTGTCCTCCCAGTCCATCAACCACCACCAAGCATTCTTTAGCTATGTCTGCAGCCTCAAAGACAATACACAATTGCGCATTGTAAATGGAACCACCTATACTGAGCCAGAAGATATAGCAAACCTCCTGGCTGATAAATTCAGCTCCAACTTTACTAGTCTCTCCACCTCAACATTCCCTTAGGAAATACCATCAAATATAACTCCCCCTACTACGACTGGGGAACAGGTCTTTAAATATTCTCTCTAAGACCAAGAACACTGCATCAGTGGGCCCAGACAATATCCCTTGATGCCTTCTAAATAGCATGAAACATGACCATCATGGCCTCTGGAATTACTATATTAACTGTAGCCTCCAAACAGGCTTCATGCCTCATGAATGGAGAAAGGCATCAGTCATCCCTTTGCACAAAGGTGGGCCATCTACAGACCATGGAAACTACAGACCCCCAAGTCTCAATAGTCTTATATCTAAAGTCATGGAAAGAATTATCATGGAGATGATCAGTAGATATATATTAAAACTCCAGACACTGGCCCCTACACAGTTTGGTTTCGTCAAGGGCAGATGATGCCTACTCAACTTCGTGGACTTCTTTGACAAGGTCACCAAAACAACAGATGAGGGAAAAATCATGCAGACTGCCTACCCTGACCTGGACAAGGCTTTTGACAATATCCCACTAGAGCACTGTTGACAAACTCAAGAGGTTAGGTACAAACCCGGATGTAAGTTGGTGGATAGCAAAGTGACTCACAGACAGGACCCAGAAAGTTAGAAGTGGGAGTCGACCTCTACAAAGAGCCCAGTCACAAGTGGAGTTTTACAGGGATCATTCATTGGAACGCTCCTTTTTGGCATTTAATTCTCACAGGTCATAGCCAATGTCAGTGGTCTCTGACTGAAAACATTTTCCAGATGATTGCAAATTAGGAGCTGTCATTGAATCTTACATTTACAAAATGTTCTCCAGAAGGGGCTGAGAGAGATAAACAGCTGATGTACAAGCCATGGACTAAAACTAAATGCCAAGAAATACATAATTATTACCTTCTGGGAAGTTGTCCATCTCTGGTAACTATGAAATTGACAACACACCACTAAGAGTTGACCCAGCAGTCAGGGATTTAGGGACACAGATAGTAATCTAGTCTTTGATCACCACGTCTACAGTAGTGAGGGGAATCATTCAATGTTGTGCAACTTATAAACAAAGGTATGGCACCTAAGACTAATGCAGTCATTGTTCCACTGTACTTGGCATTGATCAGACCATTCATTTAGTACAAAGCCCCTTTTGGTATACACCTAACCAGGCATATTCAACAACTGGAATGTCCACACAGGTAGCTCAATAAAACAATTACAGGGCATAATTAATATATCCTATGCTGACCGACTCAAGCCCCTACCCCTGTATTCTCTGTCCTACAACCTTTTGAGGGGAGAAAAATGCCTGTCATACAGGACATTGGCAAACCCCACTCTGATGGAACTCCTGCATATACATAAAACAAACACTACAAGACTTACCCATTCTAAAGAATTAAACCTTGCCTATGATATAAATAAGACCTGCTGGAGAGAGAGGTATGTATCCCAGAGAGTACCCAGTCTATGCAACAGGCTTCCCAGGTTGAGAGGGTGGCCTAATGGTTAAGGTGTTTGCCTTACAAAACACAAGGTGCAGGGTTTCAGTCTCACAAGGGATAATTGGCTATGCTTAAAATGGCTCGCAAGGGCAGTTAGCTTAGTACTAACCTATGAACCATGTGAAGGAAAATTCCCCCCTAACTGAAATTCAAGTGCAACTTGGACAATTGGGCGGGAAACCGGAAATGTATCCCTCATATGGCACCCAGTTCTTTAACGGACACAGGTAGCCTGTAAATGGTTAATCTGTCAGGCCTGTGCTCTCACTTCTAAAGGGTTTAAGAAATTGTCAGAAACTTTGAATGCCTGACTAGGCTTAAAAAGGCCCTTGAGGTTGTTAGCATAGTAAAGACCTATGAACCCATAAATGGAAGTATTAATCAGGGAAGTAATCGGGAACCTCCAAACACTGAACCCATATTTGTTTGGATTCATCAAGGGCAGGTCAAGCCGACTCAGCCTGGTGCATGTTTTTCAAAGGTCATCAAAGCAATAGATGAATGGAAATGGTACACACAGTATACATCTACTTGGCCATAGCTTTTGGCACGATTTCTCATGTTGATATAGTAGAAAGCTACATATGCTGGGAAAGAACACTTTAAAACTTAACTCAATAGATGGATTGCCAAAATGTCTCACAGATAAAAACCAGTAAATCAAAATAAAGTACTTTACCTCTACAAATAAACCAGTCACTATTGGAGTGACAAGGGTTCTGTGCTGGAGCATCTCCTTCTATATTTATAAACAATAGGGTAACTGCAAACAAATGGGAAACTGCTAATTTGTACTTAGTTTTTTACCCATATTCCTCACGGATGGGGCAACAAGTAAATGTCCCAGCATGTCTCTCCTCTCTGTCTACCTTTGAGTTAGTCATATGAAAATGGATAAGGGGTAAAAAAATACAACAGGAATGTAAGGCTAGGCTTCTTAAAATAATCACAGATCAACAGCCTATGAACAGCCATCTAGAGATCCTACAACATGCTACAGCAGAGATATACAGACTGTTTAGTACCACAATGTCATAACAAATGCATAAGAGCCACATACTTACCCTACAACATACCATGTCAGCACTATACAGACTGTGTACACATGTCCACATACAGCATATTTCAGTAGCAGTGCATCCATAGCACTATACTTGACTGCTTAACTAAGTGTGTCTACTTTGTTAGCTTTCTACTGTTGAGTGAGTGCTGAAAATCAGTATTACCATCGAGGGTGCTTAACAGCAATATCGCTTTTTCCAGGAGCTAAAAACTTAAGGACAACTATGTCTCTACACAACACTCTTGTGTACCTCCCAGCAATCACAATCTTATATAGTGTGTGACGTTTTATAATTGTTATTCTCTGCTTCACGACACCCATGCAGACGGACAGAGGTACGACTGCTGAATCCTACACAATTGCACTTTATAAGCACTTACACGAGTGCATGGATCGTGCTATCCCTAACAGAACCAAGATGCTATCCTCCCAAAAACGGAAGCCTATATGGTGGTCCCCTGCCATAAACAAATTCTGCAACAGAAAAAATGCACTGTTGCAAAAATAAATAAAAAAGAGTAAGAGTAAAATACCATGATTGGTGGAACCCCCCCCCCCCCAAGTCAGCCTCAGTAAGAAGCTGCGATCAGTCATAAAATCCTCAAAAGCTAGTTATGAAAACAAAAACGCCACTGATTCTAAGGACAACCACAAAGCATTCTATAGCTATGTCAAGAATTTCAATGGCAACACTCAGATCTGCTCTGAGTTACAGCAGAATGGCAGTAAATAAACAGAACCAACTGATATTGCCAACATCCTGGCATATAGATTCAGTGCTAACTTTATACCTCTCACCCCCTAAAGGGACCATCTCTATACCAGAAGAATGCAAAGTTCCTGTAATCACATCTGCACAGGTTAAAAACACTCTCCAAAGCCAGGAACGGAGCATCCATGGGACCTGACTACATCCCTGGCTGCGTTCTACAAGAACTAAAGAATGAACTGGCACCCACCTAAGCATCATGTTCAATCATAGGCTCACCTCAGGCTTTGTATACACTGAATGGCACACCGCGATGGTTATCCCACTCCACAAAAGGGGGAGCCACCACAAACCCCGGGTAGTACCAACACATTAACCTAACTAGCCTTATCTGCAAGGCCATGGAACGTATCATCATGGAGCTTATAAACAAAGTCATAGGTAAACTCCAAACTCTGGTCCCCACCCAGTTCGTGTTTGTAAAAGGCAGATCATGTCTCCTAAACCTGATTGATTTTTTTGAAGCAGTCACCAAAGCCATAGACAAGGGTAAGGTGGTTCACACAGCCTATCTAGATCTTGCCAAGGCTGGACACCATCACCCACTCTGGAATTATAGATAAACTGACTAAAAGTACAGTTTTGTACCTACCATAAATGTAGATGTTCGAGTGCTAATACAGCTGCAGTCATAACAGATGGGTTTTCCTGCCGTCAGGCGGGTACTCGGTCGGCCGAATTCCAAAGTCTAGGTCCGGCGTCGGATGTCGTCGCCTCTTCCCTGACAGTGCGACAGGGGTATAAAAGAACCCGCCAACGCCATTTTCTTCAGTTTTTCTTGCCCCAGATGTCAGGTACCCCCAGAAGGAAGGCAAAACATAAACTTATGTAATAATGCAATGCAATATAATCAAAAAACAGTAGTTGCAAGCAAATACACCATAAAAGAATACTCCAATGAGGTTGTATGAGGAGGTGTTAGCCATTAGGCCTGTCCCAAGAGGGGAAGGAGGGAGGGAAACCTGGACTGCAGCTGTATTAGCACTCGAACATCTACATTTATGATAGGTACAAAACTGTACTATGTTCATCGTGCATACAGCTGCAGTCATAACAGATAGGTAGAATCCCAAAGCTAATAAAGGGGTGGTAGGCACTAAGTGGAACTAGGAGGAGCCAGGATGCCCTGCAAGACTGCAGTGGCAAAGCCCGCTCTAGTTTTGCAGTATAATGGTAGGTGATAGTGCTTGGAGAAAGTATGTACAGAACTCCAAGTGGCGGCTTCCAAAATATCTTTGGTATGAACCCCCCTGAGGAAAGCTGCAGAGGTAGCTGTGGCCCTTTTGCCTTTGGGTACAGTTTTACCATGAAAAGAGTAACAAAAGCATATGCAGTGGGCTATCCATTTTGAGATTGTCTGTTTGGAAATAGGCTTCCCTTGAGCACCTGTAGCATAGGACACAAAGAGTTGCTCTGATTTTCTGAAAGGCTTTGTTCTGTCCAAATAATAATGGAGCTGTCTGTGAATGTCCAAGGAATGTAGTAGTCTCTCCCCTTTGTTTTGTGGATTAGGGTAAAAGGTAGGTAAGTGGATAGCCTGATTCAAGACTACCCTGGATACTACCTTTGGCATAAAGGAAGGATTGGTTCTTAAGGAAACTCTGTCCTGATGGAAAATGATATAAGGCTGCACAGCCATGAGGGCTTGAAGTTCCGAATCCCTGCGTGCTGAGGTGATAGCCAGAAGGAAGGCTGTTTTCCATGTCAAATATTGCAGTTCTGTTGAAGCAGCTGGCTCAAAAGGAGGCAGGGTCAGTTTTTCTAGAATGAAATTGAGGTCCCAAGCAGGTACTGGTTGCTTCCTTGGGGGTTTTATATTCTTAGCCCCTCTGAGGAACTGTCTTAAGACAGGGTGAGAGAATAAAGGAGGATCAGTGTTGTACTCTGCAGAAATGGCTGAGGCATGGATTTTGATGGAGGAGAATGAAAGTCCACTGCTTAGCATCTCGGCTAGGTACTGTAATATTTGAGGTAAATTCAGTATTCCAGGATTCTGACCCTTTTTCTGATTCCAGGCACAAAACCGTTTCCATTTTGCGGAGTAGACTTTTCTAGTAGAAGGCCTTCTGGCCTCCAAAATGACATCCTGCACCTCCTTGGAGAGTTGGGTCTGTTGTGAATTTAAGGAATCCTCCATGCGGCTAGATTGAGTGTTTTCAGCTGACTGTAAAGAGTTTTGAAGTTGTGCTGAGTCAGTAGAAGAGGCATTAGAGGCAGGATCCATGGTGGGGAATGCGTCAGGCTCCTCAGGAGTGGGTACCAGTGTTGTCTTGGCCAGTCTGGAGAAATGAGAATTATCTTTGGTCTGTCTGCTCTGGCTTTTAATAGAACTTTGGGCAGCAGTGGAAGAGGTGGAAAGGCATAAACCGTCATTGTTGTCCAACTGAAAGAGAGTGCGTCCACTTTCCAGGCCTGTGGATGAAAGGTTCTTGAGCAGAATTTTGTCAATTGGTAATTTCTGTGGGTGGCAAAGAGATCCATGTATGGCCTTCCCCATGCTTGAATTATCATTGTAAAAAACTTGAGGATGCAACTTCTATTCGTGTGGATCTGTCATATTTCTGCTCAGGTTGTCTGCCAGCGTGTTTTCCTTGCCTGGCAGGAACTGTGCTTGAAGTTGGATTTGTAATTCCAGAGCAATGTTCCAAAGAGACATGGCTAGCCTGCATAGGGGGTATGAATGGGTTCCTCCCTGTTTGTTTATGTACCACATCACTGTGGTGTTGTCTGTCCTTATCAATAGCTGGCCTGGATGCAGTAGTTCTTTGAAAGCCATAATAGCATTTATTACTGCCAGCATTTCCTTTTGATTGATGTGTAGGTGCTTTTCTTTTTGTGACCATTTGCCCTGAATGCACCGATCTGTCATGTGCGCCCCCCAGGCGTAGTCCGAGGCATCTGTTGTGATGACTTGATTTGCTTGAGGCTTGCAGAATGGGAGACCTATGTTTCTTTGGCATGCTTGAGCCCACCACAGAAATTCCTTTTGAAGACATGGAATCAGTGGTATGATTGTTTCCAAACTGTGGCTGTGTTGAGACCTTAAGTTTTTTAGGTACCATTGAAGTTTCCTCATATGCAGCTTTGCACATGGGATTAGCAGGATGCAAGATGCCATGAATCCCAGAGCCTGCAGGATTTTTCTTGCAGTCAGCCTGGTGAAGGTTGCCAGTTTTCTGAAATATTGAGTTAATTGCCCTTGTTTCTCTGGCGTGAGGTAGGCCATCTGGGTGTTTGTATCCAAGCTGGCACCCAGGAAAATTATTGTTTGAGAGGGTATTAGTCTTGATTTCTTTTTGTTGACTGTGTATCCCAGAGATTTCAACAACATTATTACAAACGCCAGGTGTTTCAGAAGAGTGTGTTTGCTGTCCACTTGGATCAGGCAGTCGTCCAAATATGGGTATATTTGTATCCCTTGAAGTCTGCAGAAGGCAATTACTGATGCCAGGCATTTCGTGAACACTCCGGGCGCAGTAGATAAGCCAAAGGGCAATGCAGAGAATTGATAATGGGTTGAACCTGCAAGAAATCTGAGGTATCTTCTGCAATTTTGTCTGATTGGGACATGCAGGTATGCCTCCTTGAGGTCCAATGTTACCAGCCAAGACTCCTTGCCCAGCATGGGAAGAAGCTGCTGTAATGTGAGCATCTTGAATTTTAGTACGAGTAAATATGTGTTTAGGATGGATAGGTCCAAAATAGGTCTCCTATCTTTGCCCTTCCTTGGTACCAGGAATAGTCTGGAATAAAAACCTTGACCCTGTTCTTGTGCAGGCACCTCTTGAATAGCTTTCATGTCCATGAGATCTGAAATTTGTTTTTGTGCCTCTGCCCTTTGATTGTGTGGCAGGTTTGGCATGCCTCTCATTTTTGGAAGGGTGTGAAAGTGGAATCTGTAGCCTCTGTTTATAATGTCCAGGATCCATTTGTCTTTTGTGACAATATGCCAATTTTTCGAAAATAATGCCAGTTTTCCGCCTAAAGGTGCTGCCATTTGAGCCTTGCTTGGCATGCAAAGGGGAAAGTCATTGGGTCTGCTTTCTGAATGGCTGTGAACTATCCTCACCCCCTCTTGGTGTAGGTGTTTGCCATTGTCTGCCTCTAAATGATCCTTGAGATTGCCCTCTACCCCTCGGGCGCCTGTATCTTCCTCCTTGAGGTCTGTCCATGGCTGTAAAGGACCAATTTTTTGAAGGCCAATTTCTACTGAAACGTGGGGGTTGTACCTGTAGGAAATCTTTCACTGTTTGCATTGATTTTGCCTTTTCCTCCATTTTCTTTAATACCTCCTCAGCTTTAACACCAAACAATACATCTTTTTGAAGAGGTGCATCTAGTAATCTAGCTTTGACATGATCTGGTAAGGTTTGCTCTTTGAGCCAAGCATGTCTACGTATGACTGATCCTGTAACAGCAGCTCTACATGAGGCCTCTAAAGCATCAAAACCACATTGCAAGGTATGTTTACCCACTTGCTCAGCACTATGCAACAAATCCTGCAACTCCTTCAAGTCTGGTTGTTCAGGTTGTGACATTTTGCTTTTCAACTGAGATAACAAAAACTGTTGATACTTTAACATATGGAACTGACAAGTTTAATGCCCTCGTGGTTAAGGTGGCTGAGGTGTCTACCTTTTCCCCCCACCTTTCTAAAGCTCTGGAATCTCTCTCTGAATATAATGGATTTTTTGGCAGTGGAGGCCTTAATTCCGTTGGGACCCTGTGAAATAGTTTCTGGGTCAGCAGCATGGCTTTTGTATAGGAATTGGTGTGAATCAGGAACCTGGTAATACCTGTCAGGCTTAGCTGGAGGTAAAGAATCTGGGTTAAGGCTGGCCTCTGAATACACATCATCTAGTATATCTAAGACAGGAGGTATAGCCAGAGGCCTGTGCTGATTGAGCAATAGGAAATCCCTGAGCCTTTTCTTGGAGTCTGAGTACTCTTGGCCTTCCCAGTGGAAGTGTTCCCTCAAGGTATGCAAGGTTTCCCCAAAAGAGTAATCCTCAGGGGGGGAGACAGAGGGAATGGACTCCTCTGCATCAGAATCTTCGAAAGGGGAGTATGAATGTTCCTGGTCCTCAGAATGTTCTGAAGTAATGGAGGCCTGGTCCGAGGAAGGGTATTCTTCCTCCACTCTGGGCCTTTTGTCCGAGGGGGGTTGAGAACCCCTGATAAGAGTAATCAAATCCTCAGCCATTTTGAGCATCTGCTTTTTAGGCATGGGGCCTTGAGAGGGGCCCTGTGGAACTTGTCTTTTAGAATGCATGGCTGCTTTAGATTTAGTGTAAGCCTTAATGGAAAAAGAAGAAGAAGGCCTGAAGACACCTTGAGAAGTGGCAGGCCTGTCTAAACTCCGAGTTTCCCCGCGAAGAGTGGCTTCGGTATCTGTAGTCGGGGTGTGGGCCGAAGAGCCTGCGACCTCGGGCACAGAAGACACTGCTAATGAAGTGTCATCGGTAGTCAGGGGCTGTGTAGGCGCCTCGCTGAGAACTGGAGCACCTGTAGTCGGCTTTAGCGTGGTGTCGGTAGAAGTCGCGGACCTCGTATACCGGTCTTTATCTTTGCGTCATTTACTCAAAACTGGAGTCGGAGTATCCGATGACATTGTAATTAAACTTTTTGCCAAAATAGTGTTGGGCAAACTCCGCCCGACGCTTAATAGTGCGTCTGTTGAATGTAGCACAAAAACGACAGGCCGAGACGTCGTGGTCTGGGCCTAAGCAAGGAATACAGAGGGAATGGAAATCCTTATGCGGTATTTGCTTCCCACATGAAATGCAATTATTAACTTTGTCTGACATCGGTCTGAGGCAAGAAAAGTTTCCCCAACGGGGTACTTAGCTTTCAAGAAATCTTCGTTGAAAAATATTCGTAACCTCAGGAGCTGGCCGACCGGCACTTGCGAACTGCTTCTGCTTCGGGCCCCCCTTGCGGCAAGAAAGACTGAAGAAAATGGCGTCGGCTGGTTCTTTTATACCCCTGTAACACTGACGTTAGGGAAGAGGCGACGACATCCGACGCCGGACCTAGACTTTGGAATTCGGCCGACCGAGGACCTGCCTGACGGCAGGAAAACCCATCTGTTATGACTGCAGCTGTATGCACGATGAACATCTAGGTATAACTCCCTATGTGACAAGATGGGACACTGACAGAACCCACACTGTGAAAGAAGCAGACTCCAACTCCGACTTAAGACCAGTGACAACTGGAGTAGCACAGGGTTCAGTCCTGGGTCCTCTCCTGTTTATCTACTTTTTTGAAGTACAGGCTAACACAGAAGGTCTTTGGCTAATGAAGTTTGCAGATGACTGCAAACTAGGAGCCATAATCTCACCTCCTAATGATACGGAGATCCGACAAAAAAGGGCTCACTGAGGCAGACGCATGGTGTCAAACTCATGGCCTCGAGCTCCATGCCAAAAAGTGCATTGGCATCCCTTTTGGTAAAAACTCTGTAGCTATGAACTACCACATACGTGGTAGTCTACTTAACAGCCAAAGTGTGATAGGAGACCTTGGGACACAGGTGGACATTAGTAGTCTCTCTTTTGATAATCACCATCAGCACCGTAGTCAGGAAATCCTTCTACATGGCACACCTCATCATAAAAGGTTTCTCATGCAAGAAAAAATGGTCACTGTTCCCCTTTACTCGTCTTTCATTAGACCCATTATAGAGTACAACACCCCTTTTGTTATGTACCTCACAAGACACCTACAACTGGAAAGGCTGCAGAAATGCCTCACAAAGAGGATTACCAGCCTCAAACAGATGTCCTACGCAGACAGTCTCAAAAAACTCCAGCTTTACTCTGTCGCATATCGCCTACTCAGAGGTGATCTCTGCCTAACATACAAAGTTATGTCAAACCCAGAGCTGTTGGACATGCTCCACTTAAAGAAATCACAATCACTCCGGGCTACACACTCTAGAGACGTAAACCTTGTCACCACAATAAACAGAACATGATGGAGGGATAGATTCCTGTCCCAGAGACGTCCCATACTATGTAACGCAGTACCTGTATATATATCAAACAAAGCTCCTCATTAGCACTCCAAGAAAAATCTTGATGATTGGATGGGAAATAGGAAATTCACCCTCTGTGGCTCTGCTAGACAGGGGCACAGGAAAACAATTTGCTTGGGTGGCGAAAGCCAGGGTACCTTTTTGGCTAGGCTTATAAAGTCCCCAGGGCCAATAGCCTAGTACCTACCTATGAACCTATGCTATGTAGTCTTTATCTTTTACTGTAGACTATTTTACTGATATCAGACCATAGAAGAATATCATAAAAATTATGCTGTAGAATATTTTAACTATGATTTTGATTTTATACAGCCTTGTTAACATTCACCTATGTGAACATTCAACGAGAGGGATGTTTTGATCATAAATTAAAAAAAGCTGTACTATATATCAAAAACAAATAGTAGGAAACTGAGGTGCTGACTACTAACCTACAATGCACTTTGGTACCAGCTCCCACAAATACATTCAGGCCACACTTAGAGTATGTAATAAGTTATTGTTGAGTGCTTTCACTTAGACTGTTTCATAATAATAATAATAAACATTCATTACCCGCCCTAACATATACTCTTGTCAACTAATTGATTAAGCAGATTACAGCCCTTACATACAGTCCATTAAACTAATTGATTAACCAGATTACATCACTTCCTATATTACTTACTTGATGTAGCAAACATACCATAGAAAATACCAATAACATTTATACATTGAAACTAAAGTATGTAATTGATTATATGCACTTAACTACATCGGTTTATGCACTGCTCATCTAACACGTATACACCAAATGCACATGTAAAAGTCATTTGAAACCAAAATTCTTTACAGTTTTGCTACTCATACTTGAAAAATAGGACCCAATGATAGTTGTCTACTGAGACATGGGAGAGTTGCTGCATGGAGTCTTATTTGCCAAGCTAATCTGCGGTATTCTAAATACAGTGGATCAGTGACAAAGTTGTTGTGTCTTTCGGCTTATCCTGCTTAGGGGTCGCCACAGTGGAACTCCAGTCCGCTAATAATTGGTAGTGGATTTTTACGTGCCGAGTTACCAGCCCTGACGCACAACCTTCAACGAAGGCACGCCCATTCACGCATGCCTCCACACAGAAGACGCTCTAGCTGAGAATTGAACGGGAAAACGTCTTGCTATGAGGCGACAACGCTAACACAACACCACCACCGCGGGTGGATCAGTGACATATTGGACCTGGTCATCACCAATATGGGAAATCGGGAAAAGACAAAAAACAATGGGCACCTAATGTGTCTTTCTTTACTGCCCACAAATGAGTCAGATAGTATTCAACTATCCTAGATAATTAACCTCAGATATAAGTTTTGGTCAAGTGTTAACATTTTCTACAAGGGTTGCACTGATAATTAATTTCACACTTTGGATTTGTAGCAAATGTTAACACTTGACCAAAACGTATATCGGAGGTTAATTATCTAGGATAGTTGAATACTGTCCGACTCACTTTTGGGCAGTAAAGAAAGACACACTAGGTGCAGGTTGTTTTTTGTCTTTTCGGCTTTTCCCGGTTTATCATGTTGGTGATGACCAGGTCCAATATGTTATCACCTCTGGTGAGGGTGTTGACCAGTTGATCGAGGGCGTTCGAGTTTATAAATTCTAGGTAGCATTGGGCAAGGAAGTTATTACTTGAGTAGTTTTCCCAATTAATGTCTGGGTAATTGAAATCACCCAATATTAGGGCGTTTGGTAGGACTGTCATATTTTCCAGTGTCTCCAGAAACTCGGAATGGTGGTACTGACATGTTTTTACTAATGCTTCCAATAACACTGTAAATAAATAAACGAAGAACAGCAGAAGTGACAGAAAACAAAGCAAGGCAGTAGCAGTACAGGGCCGAAAGCATGGAAAATTTACACCTTTACTCCCTTCATGACTGATCCCTAACCTGTGGAGAACATCAACAAAACCAAAAAAAAAATAATCATTTCAAAATCCTTTACATAAACATATTTAAATATTTCCTCCTTGCTGCACAGGGTCAACAACTACCAACCCAATTTTTTTGGAACTGCTACATGTAAAGACTTGTAATTCCATTTATAATGTATCAGCAGTGACAACAGCCAGGCCACATCTCACACAGGCCACTGAATGGGCAGTCCAATATTACTGCACACAGTTCAGGTTACGATATCTTACCCAAGGCAGAAAACTAACTTCAAACAATTTTTACAAAAAAAAAAAAAACAAAAAGGATAAAGGTGGAAGATATCCATAAAGGAGGAATGTTACAGGGAAACCTAGCTGTATGACAAATAAAAGATTCACATAGTGCAAAGAAACCATTGCAGAAAACCAGCATACAAAGAAAATCCTGATACCTAGCTCAGGAACTCAGAATAAATGTATTTAAAGTGAAAATCCACTTTTTAGTCATCCACCGCAATTGCAAAATTTCGGCCACAGTACATAAGCGGAACTCGCAAGTAACACACAGGCATTTTGTGAGATTAAACCCAACTGACCTATTTCTAATTAAGCCCACACACCTCACATATGTATCCCAACAATCCCTGATTTTCTAAGATGTAGCACACTTGAGAACAGACAAAAATAATGCAGTGGCTTTGAGTGCAGAACTTAGAGTAACACACATCAGTTAAACTCAGTCACTAAACTCATCAGTAAATACTATAAAGTTTGGTTCATAGCTGGTTACTAGGCTACTAGTTTATTAGCACAACAGCCATTTTAGACCTAGCAAAGCTTACCACAAATGTACCAAATTCATTGCTTCTTTTTCACTTGTCCATCACATTTTGTGCTTCTGCCCTGGGCCATAGACAAAGTGCCTGTGGACAAGTTGACCTTCTTGGTTTTGTGTTTGTATTTTGACCAAATTCATGTTTAATTCATCAACAAGTTGGTCCATGTAATGTCTGACAAGGAATATAATCTGATAAGCAACTTTTAGACTACCCACACATCTAATTGATATATTAAAAATATGTTCACAGATTGTATCTGAACTTAACTTTTGAAGTACAAAATGTTTTCCTCATCCTTGCCATTTATTCATTTCCATTGCTGACCAGGAGTAGACCACTGATCCACCGGTATCACGTTCAGACATGGCCCAGGTGTACACACTCATGAAAGAAGAAATTCATAAAACATGCATAAAATATATAGTACACAACACAAGCCCAGTCTGTGCAGTATACATGACAGAACTACATTTTCAAAGGCACAAAGACAGACACTGCAAATTAACATATTAAACCTACATAGTTCCACTTTAGCATAATCAAGTACTTTTCTAGCTTAGTCAAAGCAATGCTAATTCTACCTAGCACTCTATACAGCTCCCAAACAGCCAGTTTTATTTCTCAAACAATATAGACAAAGACAAAACAAAAAACAGAAGACTGTCCCTATCCTGGGGAGAAATGATCTCAGAAGTTCAACTCCATAACTTCTCAATTCACAACCTACTCCACATAGTTCTACTAGGACCACACAGTTGCACCCCGACTTTCAATGAAATCCCCAAGTGTTGGTTTATCACTCCTAAAGTTAGTTTACTGACCTAACTTTGTTTACGGCGGTAGCGCACCGATCAAAACTGAACATTTTTACACCCAACCTAGGAGATCATAATGGATAGAAATTAAAGCCAGTAGAAACCAAAATACATACAGCAGAAATATCAATAATGTTAAGGAAATGGACAAAGTTAAACTACAAGAATTACAGACTTCTACTTGACTAAAAAAACTGCTAGTCTAAACCTTTCTCTTCTGACAAGTACAGTAATGTTAATAAATAATCAAATAGACACAATTAGATCAAACTGTATGTGTAGGGAAAAAAACATGACTTTTGTGTTGTGAATTCAGCCTACATTTCATACAGTGCTATTAATTTTGTGGATTTCTTTAATGAGGCTGCTCTTTAAAAAAAAATCTTGCATTTCAAACTGAATCCAAACTAGTGTGCATATTAGTAGAAATAAATAACTCTGAAAGAAATGGTTAGTGGTTACACAAAATTTAAGCATAAACAGTGAGTACAAGACACTATCAAGGTGTGAATACATAAATGGAACAAACCCATAACTAAGAAAGACAGCACATAGCTACAGCATTTTAGCAGTATGATAAATTTTATACTTCTCAATATATGTTTTGTGCAAAACGTCTGCAAGTATACATGCTCGCTTGTAGTGTCATTTAATTTAGAAATATATTTTCTCTTAAGCCTAATAGGAAAGTGATGTTTGCAGCTCCAAGGTAGGTCATTTACTCTAAAGTGTTACTATGATTGATTTTATTCATTTAAAATAAACTTATGGCTTAGGCTCATATAGCTGCTGGATGTAATTATTTATTCCCTTTTGGAAATGATGACTGACAAATTTAAAAACTTGCTCAAACTTCTGTGTTATCAGAAAATAATTCAATACATGCCAATGAGCCCAGGTCACTGGTATTACAATAAATGAATAATGTGTATGAAAATGTTAGAAAATTCTTAGTCATCTGTAACACATGGTACCAGTACAGACTGAGTGAATGTAAAAAATGATAGCAACAACCATCCCACCTCTCCAAAACCTCCAGCGACCTGCGCTGATGACCTGCACTACACGGCTGATGTCTGCTGTATCCGGACTACTCGTAGGTGACAATATTAGCGGATCAAGCTACACAAAGAAAACGCTGCTTCCCAAGAATATTGTGTGCTATCCCAGACCATGATTCTAACTGAAACTAAGGTATGAACTCCGGCAGCAAGTTAGAGTGACTCCCTCCTACGACCATGGGCCAGCAAAACCTGAAAGGCAGCACACAAGACCCATAGAAACAACCATCGACACCTCTACTACTTTTTCATGTAACTTGGAACTTCTTTTAAGTAACGCCCGTCAATTAATGGTACTATGTCATTCTTTTCTTGCATGCAGTAAATCCCCTTAACTAAAAGTTTAACTTTACAAGCATTTTTCTTGGGTAGATCCCGAGATCCTAATTTGCACAAAATAAAGACACTATGACACTGAAATACTGATTACAGACATACCTATTAAAAACTGATAACGCCCAACACAACAGTGACTCCACACGAAGCAGTACAGTAATCCCTCAGAAAAATAGAAGCGTCTTACAACTACTCTGAACAGAATAGTTCCGAAAGATGCCGTGGACTGAATTTTTATTGGGCAAAGAAGCACAAACTTCTGCACGTATAATTGATGGGGCGTTTCCTAACTGAAATGCTTGAAAGAAGGTGATCTGTGGGCGGCCCTTGAGTAAAAAAGAGGAAACAATGGAAAATAATGAAGGGTGTTATTATCGAGCCATTCCTGCGCCCAAACAGTAGTTACAGATCTGCGAGACTGCTATTGTCTTTAATATGGCTCGCAGTACCGGTGCTGTAGGACTGGGCGACAGCAAAAACATTCGGAAACCTGACTTAGTGCAGGATTTGTATTATTTTATCGGGTACTATTCAAAAAATAGGGATGAAAAACATTTCATAAATGAGGAAACAAAAGAAGAAACCCGTAGTGGTCCTTTAAGTGTACACAACTGTACTATGTTCTTTGTGTTTCACTGTTGCATTCCACACATATGGGTTGATTCCCAAAGCCCAGGAAAAAGACAAAGGGGGAGAAAGGATCACAGATTAAGGGTTGGTAAGAAAGCCCTGCAAAACTGCAGAGGCAAATCCAGCCCTGGATTTAGAAAACAAAGGTAGATTTTAATGCTTTGTGAAAGTATGGACAGAAGACCAAGTAGCTGCTTCTAGAATATCCTTAGTAGTCACACCTCTCAGAAAGGTTGCAGAGGTACAGGCTGCTCTAGTAGAATGGGTCCTAAGACCCTGAGGAAGAACTTTCTCATGCTGCAAATAACAAAAGTGAATACAATGAGCAATCCATTTGGAGATGGTTTGTTTTAAAATAGCTTTACCCTGAGCCCTACAAGCAAAACTAACCAACAACTGGTCAGATTTTCAGAAGGATTTAGTCCTAAGTAAAATCTCAGCTGTCTATGCACATCAAGAGAATGCAGAATCCTTTCCCCTTTATTTTGGGGATTGCTGAAAAAATGTAGGCAGGTGAATAGACTGGTTAAGGGTTAAACTGGAAACTACCTTAGGCATAAAGGAGGGATTAGTTCTCAGAGAAACCTGATATGAGTGAAAAATAATTAAAGGTTCTACTGCCATTAAGGCTTGCAGCTCAGATACCCTTCTAGCTGAAGTAATAGCTAAAAGGAAAGCAGTCTTCCAGGAGAGAAACTTCAAATATGCAGAGGCAGCTGGTTCAAAGGGAGGTAGAGTAAGTTTTTCCAGGGCAAAATTAAGATCCCAAGCAGGAGTAGGAGCTCTTCTGGGAGGTCTAAGATTACTAGCTCCCTCCAGGAACTGTTTCATCAAGGGGTGAGAAAAAATGTGTTGCTCAAAAGAACAATGAGCCAAAATTGCTGAAGCGTGAATTTTCATTGAAGAAAAGGAAAGTCCACCATTAAGCAATTCTGCTAGGTAGTCAAGAATGAGGGAAAGAGAAGGATGAGAAGACTCTTCTCTTTTAGCCAGCATCCAAGAGCAAAATCTCTTCCATTTATCTGCATAGGATTTTCTGGTGCTAGGCCTCCTGGCCTCATGAAGAACTGCAACCACCTGTTGGGAAAGATTTAAAGTATTAGCCAAGCAGTTAAATGCAGAGTTTGAAGATGAGGATGAATGAACTTTCCCCCTCCCTGAACCAATAGGTCTGGCACCAGGGGAAGATGCAAAGGCTGAACCTGGGAAAGGCTGCGAAGGAGGGGATACCAATGCTGCCTGGGCCAATCTGGTGCTATCAGAATAGCCTTTGGTTTTTCGTCCCTTATCTTTAGGAGCACTCTGGAAAGAAGAGGCAGAGGAGGGAATGTATAAACTGAGAGATGTGTCCATGGGAAGGA
This sequence comes from Protopterus annectens, assembly GCF_019279795.1. Classification (NCBI taxonomy): domain Eukaryota; kingdom Metazoa; phylum Chordata; order Ceratodontiformes; family Protopteridae; genus Protopterus; species Protopterus annectens. Next base: position 633,439,584 of record NC_056739.1, on the reverse strand, counting down.
CAACGCGTCCATCCTCCAAGCTTTGTTGTGAAACTCCCTGGTGCAGAAGGGTGGAAGGAGAGGATTGGTGTGAGAGGAGAAAAGATCCACTTGTGGGGTGCCCCAATGATGAGTGATGCGGTAGAAAATGTCCTTGTTCAGTTGTCACTCGTGAGGATCCAGAACATGTCTGCTCAAATGATCCGCCAATGGGTTTAGCCTCCCTGGAAGATACTGGGCCATTAGATGCAAGCCCATGGATGCTGCTATGGACCACAGTCTCATGCTTTGTCTGCGCAAGGGGTAAGAGTGAGTTCCTCCTTGCTTGTTGATGTACCACATGACTGTGGTATTGTTTGTCCTGATCAGCAGAGTTCCAGGGTAGAGTAGGTCCTTGAAAGCCAGCCAGACCTGCTGCACTGCCATCAATTCTTTTAAGTTTATGTGTAGATGCATCTGCTGGGCACTCCAAGTCCCTTATATGCCCCTGCCTTTCAGATGAGCCCTCCATGCAACATCTGAGGCGTCTGTGGTGAGAGTCTGGCTGGCAGGCGGTGGGCGGAAAGGCAGACCCTTGTACTGAAAACAGGCTGTCGCCCACCAGAGGAACTCCATTTGTAGACAGGGAATCAGGGAAAGAATCAAGTCTAAGTCCTGTGTGTGTTGACACCAAAGATTCTTGAGGTACCATTGAAGTTTTCTCATATGCAGCCTTGCATATGGGATCATCAAAATACATGAAGCCATGAACCCCATTGCTTGCAGGAATTGCCTTGCAGAGAGCTGGGTCATGCTTGCCAAGTTCATGAATTAAGCCGAAAACTCTTCTTGCTTCTGTTGAGGGAGGAATACCATCTGGGTAGCTTTATTCAGACTCGCTCCCAGGAAAACAATCTCCCTTGTAGGGACCAACTTTGACTTTTCGTTGAGAGTGTAACCCAAAGAGGTGTGAATGGTCTTCACGAAATCCAAATCCTTTTCTAGTTGCTCTGGGGAGTTCGCTTGAATGAGACAGTCATCCAAGGTAAGGATAAATTTGAATGTTTCTGTGCCTGCAAAAGACAATGGCTGGAGCCAGGCACTTTGTAAAAACTCTGGGAGCAGTAGATAAGCCAAAGGGCAATGCAGGGAATTGAAAGTGTTGCTCCCTAAACCTTAAGCAAAGGAACTGCCTGCAACTTTCCCTTTTTGGGATGTGCAGATAAGCCTCCTTGAGATCCAAAGTTACCAGTCATGAATCCTTGCCCAGCATTGGTAGTAACTGTTGAAGGGTGAGCATCTTGAATTTGGGAATCACCAGAAAAGAGTTTAGAATAGACAGATCCAGAATAGGATGCCAGGTGCCCTCTTTCTTGGGTATCAGGAAAAGTCTTGAATAAAAACCTAGGCCTGCCTGATTTGCAGGAACTGGCTCTATAGCCCCCATAGTGAAGAAATTTGATTTTCTACCTCTGTCCTGAGAGTTGTAGGTATGTCTGGGTACCCTTGCAAAACAGGGAAGGTGTGAAAGTAGAACTTGTAACCTTGGTTTACTATACTGAGTACCCATTTGTTGTCTGTGATGGTAGGCCATACCTCTGCGAACCTGGCAAACCTTCCCCCCAAAGGAAACCCAGGGCCCGCAGAGGTAGGCAAAAAAAGGCCGGAGTCATTGAGAATGTTTGCTTTGGGAAGCTGGCTTAGAACTCCCCGATTTGGCAGAAGAAGAATGCCATTGTTTAGCCCTTTGAGGAGCAGAAGCCTGCCCTCTGGAAGATCTGAAACCCCTAGGCCTAGCGCGACCCTGCTTGCCAGGATCAGGGAAAGACCAATTTTTGGAAGGATAATGACTACTAAACTGAGGATGGTGAACCTGAAGGAAATCTTTTACAGCTTGCATAGATTTTGCCATATCTTCCAACTTCTTCAGTACCTCCTCAGTCTTATTACCAAAAAGATTGTTCTTGTGCAAAGGAACATCCAGCAAATTAGATTTAACAGGTTTAGAAAGAGGCTGCTCCCTGAGCCATGCATGCCTTCTAATCACAGAACCAGTGGCTGCTGCTCTGCAGGAAGCCTCCAAAGTGTCAAAACCACAATGAAGTGAATGCTTGCTAACTAAAGTTGCAGAATTCAGTAAGTCTTGTAAATCTTTATTCTCTCTCGTGGAAGAAAAATCTCCAAGTTTAGCCTTAATAGCCTCCAAAGTCTGCTGCTGATACTTAAGCATGTGAAAAAGACATTTCACGGATCTAATGGCAAGAGTTGCAGAGGTATAGACTCTTTTTACCCCACCTGTCTAAGGCCCTAGACTCCTCATCAGAAGGCACAGGATTTTTAGCAATAGTAGCCTTAACACCCTTGGGGCCTTGAGAAATAATTTCTGGATCAGTAGTAGGGTTTTTAAAAAGGAAACTGATGAGATTCAGGAACACTAATAACTATCTAGTTTTCTGGGGGCAGGAGGGACAGAATTAGGAGTTAGAAGGGATAGAGTCCTCAGCATCAGACTCCTGAAAGCCAGAAAAAAAGTTGAGAATTTCCTTCTTCACCAGCAGACATACTGGAAATCTCAGGATCTGAGACGGACAAAACATCAGGAGATAATTTCCTAGTCCTCTTTGAAGGGGGGATGAGAGCCCCTAAATCAGGGAAAGAAGATCACCAGCCATCTTTACCAACTGGGACTGAGGCACAGGAGGGGAGGCTGACGCCTGCTTGTGAGTAGGTTTGTGGCTGGAAGGTTTACTAGCAATCTGAAGGGGCTCGGGAGTCCTAGCAACTGCAGAAGTCTATGGTAGTCAGACTGGTTCTGGTCTCATGTTGAAAAGAAGAGGTGTCTGAAGCCGGTGCCTGCAAAGCGGCTCCGGACCCATCTAAGACGGCAACAGGCGGAGGGTCTGAAGACGAAATAACAGCCTGCAACATGGAGGACTCCGTAAAGGTCTCGGCAGAGGCTTGCTGCTGAAAATCTACGGACTACAGGGGCTGTGAAAGCACACCACTGACTACCTCTGGGCTGACAACCAATTTCACGGGTGCGTCATCAGTAGATTTAACCCTACGCCTATGGCGGTCCTTGTCTTTGCGTTTCCTAGGTATATCCGAAGTCGGGAGACCAGAAGACCCGAGACAGACAAAACATCAGGAGATAATTTCCTAGTCCTCTTTGAAGGGGGGGGGATGAGAGCCCCTAATCAGGGAAAGAATATCACCAGCCATCTTTACCAACTGGGACTGAGGCACAGGAGGGGAGGCTAATGCCTGCTGACGAACTTAGGCCAGACTCCGAAATGCTTATACAAAATCTTAGCTCTATGGTGTATGAACTGCCACAGAACTAGTTTCTTTAAAGTTTCCTATATCTCTTATATGCTCAAGAAGTCTTACTTTGAATGCTCTCTGAGACTGACCAATATAAAATTTATTACATGGACATTTAAGGGCATAGATTACACCAGTGGTATCACATTTTTCAACTAGTTCTGTGGCAGTACATTTTCACCAAGCACATCAGGGTTCATCTGTGGGTTTAACAAGGCACCATTTTAGAAAAAGTGGATGGTAATAATTGTAAATTTACTGACACTTATTTTAAGGATAAACGTTTATATAAAGAAGCCATCTACATTCTTAAATTTGATACTCTTACACCTAATGGTATGAATTCTGAACTTAATTGGAGAGTTCTCCTTTAATTATGCTTGTGATCTTCTTTAATTGAATTTTTATTGAATAATTGATTGTGCTATTTATATGGAATGCTTTTTGGGTGTGTTTTCTCCTTTGAAGGCATTCCAGCCAAGACGTCAGAGAGTGAATAAAATACTTCTGGATTCTACTGGGTTACATGTCTTTTGGTTGGTTGTTTATTTTATTTTGTTTTAGTTGTGTATTATTAATAAAAAATAAACAAGCCTTCAGATCATGTGCTCCATCAAGGTTATGACAGACATTTATTCCTGAGAATCCCTCTTTTATGCAACAGGCTTTCTTTTGATGTAAAGCGAAGTAGCTCCTTGAGTCTCTATGCATAACCTGGACAAATGGATGGACAATCATAAATACATCCTGGGTGTCTGGCATCTCAAGTCCTCTTTGAAAGGGATCACAATTAGGTATAAACTGGTCATGTCATGGGTACCTATAATTTGGGGTATTGTGGCTAGTCTACTAATGGTCCACAGGATCAAATGCCTAGTATGATCCGAAAAGTAGCTACAGCTGACTCCAAGCAGATTTTTTGGCTTCACTCACAAAGACAGCTACGCTTCTTCTTTTCACTAACACAACCAGCTGCAAACTCCTTTTCACTATATGAGAACAAGAGGTTTTTAACAGTTTCTCAGAGCAACCCCTTTACAACCATGAGGATCTCTTTGGCAACAGCAAACAACCCCCTAAAGGGTTCCTCAGTTTTATCAGAAAGGTTCTTATACATTTTAGCTCAGATTTCCTACCACTTTAAGAGGTAACATTCCCTTCTGTAGGTTTTTGTTCTATTCTGGAGTCTGTCAGTAATTGACACTTCAGCAGAACTTGCATTACTTATGGTTGTGTAAGGGGGAAAACTAAGGCTGAGCAAGTAGGAAAGTCACAGTTACAAAAGAAAAAAAAAATTCTTTAGCCCTTCATCCTCCATCAGTGAAGTGGGTTTGAATATCTCCAGAAAGAAGCACTCTGAAGGTTCCTCCAATAAACGAGCAGCATAAACACAGGAAGAAAGCTTTATTGTGACAACCACAGCACTCCAAACAAACGCTTTACACAATAAAACCAGCATTTTCATCCACTGACTTCGTCAGATGTGAGAAAAGCATTTAAAAACAAACTTGCTGCCATTTCTATAAAATGTTAACTTCAAACCCACCAATAAATCTCCCCACCATCATTCAATTAAAATCATTATGCACAAATTACTGTAAGTATAAAAAATATATTTATAAGCAAGTACATACCATTTTGTATAAATGGCAAAAAGTTTGTTTTTAAATATGTTTTCTGTGGTATCCCCGAAGTCTCAAAAAACCCCACTAAAGTGTAGTGGGTCCAAAAACAAAACAGTGTAAGAAACTTCTGCGTGGAAGATTTTCAGTCCATATATTTCTAGTTAATCACTGTATATTAATCACTGTATATTAATCAGATCAGACAATAGTAGTATAAGTATCGAACGTAAACTCGTCTTAAGTCAAAACAAAACAAACAGTAACAATAGAAAATATATAAATATACAGCATTACTAAGTATTCAAAAGTAATCCAAGCAAGGCAGGCAGTCTGTTTCCAATCGAAGATCCTTTATCAAGTACGCAGAAAAGCGATCCAGGTAAAACAAAAATAGAGTAATAAAGTAATAATTTCCTCACAAGCTTTCTCGAATGTCACACTGATAGGGGAAGAGATGTGAATTTAACATGTGTACCAATAACCAATAACACTTTGTTTTACAGCACAATAAACCACTCCCATGCCTGATAAAAAGTATAAAAGTATATATATATATATATATATGTATATAAATATATATATATATATATATATATATATTTAGAAAGCTTGTGAGGAAATTATTACTCTATGTTTGTTTTACTTGGATCGCTTGTCTGTGTACTTAATAAAGGATTTTCGACTGGAAACAGATTGCCTGCTTTGCTTGGATTACTTTCGAATACTAAGTAATGCTGTACAATTATATATTTTCTATTATTACTTTTGTTTTGTTTTGACTTAAGACGAGTTTATGTTCACTACTTATACTACTATTGTCTGATCTGATTAATATACAGTGATTAACTAGAAATATATGGACTGAAAGTCTTCCACACAGAGAAGTTTCTTACACTGTTTGGCTTTTAAATGCTTTTCTCACATCTGATGAAGTCAGTGGAAGAAAATTTTTATTTATTTTATTTATTTATTTATTTATTTGCAGTTGGTTTACCAGGATAGTCCATTGGGCCATTTGAACCCGTTTTCAATGGAGTCCTGGGGAGAAAAGCTCCAATAGCACTCTAGGTTACAATAGTTTAAAGATTATATTTATACAAAGGTTGCAGTTTTGAACAAGACCTTTACAATTTATACAGCAAACATTGCAAGAAATACACACTATTGATGAGGTTGGAGTTAAAAATGACTGGCAATGGAACATTGCATTGTACAGCAGAGAGGCATTTCTTCTTAGGAATATACAGTTCATAGTTACAGTCTGATTCATTGTTTACAAAATGCATATAGTAGCAGCAATGTGATGCAATATATAACTAACATATAAGTACTGGAATAAAAGTATATGGAGAGATGAATAGAAGGAGAAAGTTTTAGAAGAGAATAAGATCGAGAGAGAAGTGAGAAAGAAGGAATCTAAGGCCTTGAATGAGGTGAGGAAGGGGTTTGTTTCCATAGAAGAATGTAACAGGAGTTTGATATCATTTGTTATGTGGGGAGAGAGCAGGAGCATTCCCATTGGGATATTAGGTGTGAGTGAAGAGATTTTTTAAAAGAGTAATGGTTAGAAGTAGTACGAATGGAGGGTGGTAGGGAGTTCCAGAGACGTGCTAAACCATAAGATAGAAGATTTTTGCCTGGTGGATGGGATGGTTTGTGCACTTCTATTAGATTTTGATTATTGGACCTTAGTACTCGATCAGGAAGGTACATCTTAAAGGTAGAAGAGAGTGAAGGACATAGGGCGGGGTTAAAAATGAGCTTGTGTGCAAGAGTTAGTTGTGTATAGATGAGTTGATTTGGTAGTTCTAGCCATTTTAGTTTTTGGAGAGAAGGGCAGTGATGGGAGGATGACTTTTGGCTGGTAGCAAATTTGGCAATTTTGTTGTAGCAGGAGGAAAGTTGAGATTTAAGAGAGGATTGTAGGTTAGTGAGAAGAGGAGTTCCATAGAGAAGGGAGGGGATAAGAAAGGAAGTAGAGAGAGTTACTTTAGTGGCAGGGGTAAGGTAGTTACTTTGTCGGTAGAGCATGCCTAGTTTTTGATGGGTCTTTTTGATGTTTAGTTGTAAGTGGGAATGGAATTTAAGCAGGTTGTCAATCTGGACACCAAGTAATTTGGTCTCTGATACCAGTTCCAGAGGTATATTGTTATGGCTAGTGATAGTGAAGGAGTTAAAGTTGAATGAGGTAGTTTTAGAGGGAGTAAATACCATTAGTTTGGTTTTAGAGGCATTTAATACAAGGTGGTTTCTTTTCATCCATTGCTCAGTGGTTGAAAAAGCTTCTTGTGTAAGTTTTAGGAGTACAGGGGTAGAAGTGGCAGAGCAAATGATAGTTGAATCATCTGCATATTGGATGATATTTGAGAGAGGAATAGAGTTCTGGAAATCATTTATAAATATATTAAAAAGAAGGGGACCTAATATGGATCCTTGGGGGACTCCGGTTGGGGTATTAAGAAATGAGGAGGTGGCCTTTTCCATTTTACTGCTTGATATCGGTTAGATAAGTAGCTGGAGAACCAATTCAAGGAAGAAGGGGATAGGTTAAGTTTAGAGAGTTTAGTTAAAAGCAGGCTATGAGAGATAGTATCGAAGGCTTTAGAAAGGTCTAGTAGAAGGGTGGAGACAATAAGGCCAGAATCCCGGGCTTTGTTAATAGTTTCAAGGAAGGAGAGAAGGGCAGTCATAGTACTATGATGTGGCCTGAATCCATGTTGTGTGGGTGTTAGAAGCTGTTTATCTAAGAGATGTGGAAGAAGTTGTAGTTGTATGCATTTTTCTAAGAGTTTAGAGATAGAAGACAGGATAGCAATGGGACGGAAGTTGGTAACATTATTGTTGTTGCCTCCTTTATGTAATGGTATAATGAATGCCTTTTTCCAAATTTTGGGTACTATGCATTCCTGGATTGAACGGTTAATTAGAATACTAATGGGGTAGGAGAATGCTTCAGCGGCTAGACTGAGAAAATAAGCAGGGATATCATCTGGAGCATTGGAGCATGGCTTCAATTTCTGAATGAGTTTTTTTATAGTAAAAGTGGGAATTGGTTTTAATGAGAAGGGAGGACACTGGGAAGTGTGAGTAGTAGGGGAAGGAGATGGAGAGGGGTGAGTGATAGTAGAAGAAGGGGTAAAGGATTGTGAGTTAGTGGGGGAGAGTGAAGGAGTGGTGGAAGAACAGGAATGAGTAATGGTAGAGGAGGGAGGAGGTGATGTGGAGATTGTGGTGGTATTAGAGAAAGAAGAAGTAAGTTTAGAGATAGAGTCAATGAAAAAAGTGTTAAATTGGGTTGCTAAGTCAGTGTCAGTAGCATTTGGGTCAGGAGGGGTGTCTAGTTTGCCGGGGTTAAGGAGAGTGGAGATACCTTTCCAGAATTTCTGAGGGTTAGTTTTATTGTTGTTTTGTAGTGTGGAAAAAAAGTTTTGTCGGTCGGAAATGATGAGTTTTTTTACTTTGTTTCGAAGTGTTTTGTATTCAAGAAGGGTGAGGGGGGACCTATTTTTTAGGTAGAGAGCCCAGGCTTTATTTCTTTGCCTCATAATAGTTAGTGTGTTTTTATAGTAAGCCAAGCGGCTGTTTTAGTTTTTATTCTCTTTGTCCTTATGGGAGCGTGGTGGTCTAAAATTTTTAGGAATAAGGTGTTAAAGTGAGCAACTGCGTTGTCGAGAGGTAATGTTTTTAGACAGTTCCAGTTTATAGCTTTTAGGGAGTTAGTGAAGGATGTTGTGTTAAAGTTTTTTTGGTTACGTACGGTAATACAGTTGTGGGAACGATATAAGGATAATTGGAGTCGGTATGTAAAGATGGGGAGATGGTCACTAAGAGGATCTGGAAGAGTACCTCTGTCAGAGAAGTATTGAGGATGTGAGACTAGAATCCAGTCCAAAATACTGCCACTGGAGGGGTTTTTTGAGGGATGTGTTATAGAGTTAATTAGTTGTGAAAAGTTGTAGAGGTTGATGTTGAGTGGATTTGTAGGAGATTGAATAGAAGCCCAGTTAATATTCACGTCTCCTAGGATTATTGTTTCATTACTGATGTTGGTGGAGAGCCAGGAAAGGATGTGTTCAAGGGTAGAAATATTATCCCCTGGGGGGATGTAGAGGGAAGCTATACATATGTGCTTATGTTTGTTAATTTGAAGTATTGCAAGGAGTAGTTCGGCGTTCTTAAAGGGTGGAATAGGCTTATTATAGGGAGTGACTGATAAGGAGGATGAGTATATGAGTGCTACTCCTCCCCCTTTTTTGTGGGATCTATCTTTTCTAATGATACAGTAATTTGGTGGTATAACTTCAGAGTCTTTTATGTGGGGTTTTAGCCAAGATTCTGAGATGGATAGGATGTCAGGATTGTTATGATTTATCCAGGCATGGAGGTTTGGGATTTTATTAACTATGCTCTGAGAATTTAAAGAAGTAAGAAATATTGATTTGTTTGTGGTGGATGAGTTGGATGGGCCAGGGTTGGGATGGATGTCACCTGATAGTAGACTGCAGATCAAGTATGAGATTGAGTAAGAGAGGTAGTAGCACAGTTTGGAGTGTAGGTTGGATTCAGGTGAAACTATTAAGGGTTTGTTAGTTATTAGTGGGGTAGGAGATTTATGTGAGGTAATAAGTTTGTAGGGAAAAAATAGGATGTTTTCTATAGGATAAAGGTGGGGGGAGATTGGGGTCCAAGGATGTGGGGGAGAGAAGGAAAGATGGTTAGTTACATGGAAGGAGTGTTGATGGTATGGAGTGTGGGGCTGGGTGAGGTAGTGAAGGTAGGATAGGCTGAGAAGTAAAAGCAATAGATAGGAGATTTGTGATTGTTTAGATAACATGGTGGAATAGGCTATTTAGAGGTACTAGTTTTGTGTAGTGTTGTTCGTTACAAGAGAGGGATATGTATATAGAGTAGGTAATAGGTTGATAAAGGAGGGGGAGGGGTGAACAGTAAGTGAGCGATTAGTGTGAGTATGCTCGGGAGTGGTGGTGGGGAGGATGATAAGGCCTAATTGGATAGGTGTGATTTGATTGATGAGCAAATTTGGAAAATTTGAGCGGGAAAAAGGGAGTAGGTGTTACTAGTGAGGAGGAGATTGATTGGTTTGGGACGACAGTGGGTGTGGTTATGATAGTATAAAGGTAGAGGTACTGGGGGCGGGTGGAATTTGGGGGCAGGGTAGGGGAGCGGAGTGAGCCACTTGAGGGCTACGAGTGGTTGAAACAAGGAGAGCAGGAGAAGAGCAGGAACAATCAGCAGATTGTGTAGTTGATGAGGAGAGTAGGGAAACATATAGTCAGAAGGACAGAGGTGGTAAAATATGTGAGACAGAATAAACAGGGCAAATTATAGTTTACAGAGAGAATCAGTAGTGAGAGAAGTAGTCAGGATTAGTGGTAAGAGACTGCCATCTAGTGGACGAATGGAGAAATGCAGCTTATAACCCACCTGGGCAGTCCCTGGTCTAGGTAGGCTGAGGGGAGATAGGAGCAAATGTAAATCTGGGATCTGGATGTGGAGGGAGTGCAGAGATACAATAGAGTAAGGGCTTGGCTGCTGGCTATTCAGGCAGGGGAGCACACTGAACACCTAATTGGGCCTAAAAGCAATAAAATACACAAATTAGCAGCAGATGTACATACTTCCTTGAGTCCTTCTGGGATAAGCTGGTTCAGTACATAGATTTTACTTTGTTAAGCGGCAGGTTGAACTGCTGGTAAAAATGGTTGGGCCAAGTGTCCACCCGGACGTATACAAAGTGGGTAGTTCAGGGTGGGACAGGACAGCTGAAGAGCAGGAGAAAAAGTTGAGAGAGGAATTTTAGATTAGTGATACAAAAACATAACTTAAATAGTCAAAGTTTACAGTATCAAAATATATAATGCAACAAACAATAGTAAAAGTCACAGTATCACATGATTTGAAGACAAAACCTATAGGCCAGAAGGTTGTACCATCCAAGCAATGTCTGAAGAAGATGGGACAGATATGACCTTCTTTACAGTTAACTAAAAATACATAAGTATAGTGCTAGGAAAATAATAGGTACAATAAATCTATTACTAGCCTCTGGATTGCAAACTTAGAGAGGGACAAAATGGAGAACTGAGCGCTTCCTATAGGCACAAGTAAACTAGGCAGCGTGGTAAAATACGACACAACGCATCTTAGTAAGGCATGTGCGAGAGCTAGCATGTGCATAGTAAAAGTAAACCCTTTAAACCCGACAGACTACTAGCATGTGCAGAGTAAAAGTAAACCCTTTAAACCCAACAGCGTTTAACAACAGATAAAGGCTAAGAAGGTTAGGCTAAGTTAGGCATGTGCGAGAGCTAGCATGTGCAGAGTAAAAGTAAACCCTTTAAACCCGACAGCGTTTAACAACAGATAAAGGCTAAGCAAGGGACAGTCTTACACAGCTGATTCTGTGTTAGTGTAACAAATAGTAAAGCCAAACAACTGGGTTGTGTATGCTACGTAGATACAAGGCGTTCCAATTAACGCTCGTGCAGACAAAAGGCAGAATGCAAGTTATAAGAATTACTGTTTCAATAAGCAACACTCATGCGAACAAAAGACAGAATACAAATTAAATAAGGATTCCTGTTACAATAAGCAACACATTCTATATAACACGGCACGTGCAAGAGCTAGCATGTGCAGAGTATAGGTAAACCCTCAAACCTGACAGCGTTTAATAACAGAATGAGGCTATGAAAGAGATAATAACCTTACACAACTGATTATGTGTTAATATAACATACAGTAAAGCAAACCGCTAGTTTGTATATGCATAGATACGAGGCGATCCAATTAACACTTATGCAACAAAAGGCAGTATCCAAGTTAATAAGGATTACTATTTCTGTAAGCAACACATTACAATATAATGTGTAAAATGATGGTTTTATTGTGTAAAGGTTTATGTGTGGAGTGCTGTGGTTATCACAATAAAGCTTTCTTCTTGTGTTTATGCTGCTCGTTTATTGGAGCAACCTTCCAGAGTGCTTTTGTGGAGTTTTTAGTATATTTGGGCACTTATCTCCAATGTTTTCTGTTTATTGGGTTTCAATATCTGTTTACAGTTACAAAAACAATCATACCAGTTTTTCAGTTAGTAGGAAAGATTCATTTATAAGAACAATGCAATATATAGTGTCTTGCAATAAGTAAGAGAAATACCAGAAAGCAAAATCAGTCTATTTACAACATAGTCTTTCCAGAGTTCTCATTCTGTGAGATTCCTTACTTACAATACTGATCTTCATCAAAAAATTAGAATAAATCAGTGTATACCAGTATATTGCTTTGCACTGGTTGTCAACTGACGAGACTCTTATAATTTGACCTGAGAGTGGGAGGGTCACTGTAGGAGAATGTTTTGCTAAATATCCCCACTAATCTCTCTCCTCTTTCACCAACTTCCATCACAGTGTAGATGTGTGTCATGTGGGTTACACTTCAGAAGATCGGACGGCTGAATTATCGATATTTCAGAAGATCGAGCTTCTGAAATTGTAAAAAAAACCAAAAAAACCCCAAAAACAAATGAAAGAAGACATTACTGCAGAGGGGCAAGCCCCCCTGCTTAAATATACCAACTCCGAGATCACGCTACACTGACAATACAGTGCGGAACTGGAAATTCTCCTATTCCCTGCTGTAGCGCGATCTTGGAGTTGGTATATTTAAGTAGGGGGGCATGGGGGGGTGCAGGGGGGGGCTTGCTCCCCTGCAGTAACGTAGTCTCTTATTTTTAATTTTTCTTACAATTTCAGAAGATCGATTATCTGAAATATCGATCATATGACAGTCTCGACCATATGATCTTCGATATTTCAGCCGTTCGATCTTCTGAAATGTAACTGTTATGTGTTATTACATTCTTACTTGTTCTAAGACTGTGTATAACAATGAACTGACCATGGTAGTGTGTTGTATTTCATTCAAACTGGATATGCTTTATGTATGCTGAGCCTGTGCCTTTAGCAAGTAAAGCCAGTTTCCCATTTTTTGATTTACATATCCTGTTTAAACCAGTGACTGTCACTAAGTTGTGCTTATATATATATATATATATATATATATATATGGAATCACTACTTAATACCGAAACTACACAATCCCGAAGCCCACAATACCGAGACTATAATCCCTAAAGCACACATTACCGATATTTTAAAAGCGCAAAATTAAAAATCGTGAAAGTACTACATACATACAGCACACACACAAACATATACACAGCCTACCCCCATAACCAAACAAACCACCCTACACTAAAGATAAGCAGGGGCTTAGCCTCCACCCCATGTGGGGGCTGTGCCCCCAACACTCCCGACTTTAATATTCCAACTCCGAGATCGCACAGACATACACACAAGGCAAACTCACACCCACACATTATAGCCCCACACACACACACACTAAAGCCCCTCACAAACACACTTACACACACATACTTACCTGAACCGCAACACCAGAAGTGCTAACTCAAAATCCCTTACCATCGGGATTTTGAATTTCGCGCTTCTGGTCTTTCGGTAATGTGCGGTTTCGGCTACATGGTCACGAGCTTTTGAAATTGGAGATTTCAAAAGTTCGAGATTTAGTAGTGTTTCCATAGATATATATATATATATATATATATATATATATAAAGAGCACTGAATAACAGCTACATAAAATGCTAGTTTAATGAAATAAATGCAATGGTGAGCGCTTTCGCAGTCAGACAATTTAAACTAACCAATTCAAGCATTTAAATACACTCCCCACATAATGACATCACATCAATTCAACATTTAAAGATGCATCGAAAATGTGTACATCAAAAATATATATATAAATACAGAGACCAACAACTCAAGAACAGTCCCTATCTGACCATAAAAATGATAAATACATATTCATAAAAATCATGCATTCATTCATAAAAGATGTATTCATAAAAATACTTTCATAAAAATTATTTCAAAAAAACAATACAACATCCTCTCATCTATGAAAAAGTCTACTGGCTAATATGGGTTGAATGAATAACTTATTAAGTCCTTTACCCATATTCACCCTCATTCTAATGATCCATTTGAGCTCACTATTTTCAACCCTATTCCTGACAGGGCCCGGTCTAACATTAGATGGTACAATCTCTATGAACATAAATCTGAACTCATGTTGTGTACCCACGGTCATAACATGTCGTGCCAATGCATTGGTGTCAGCATGTCTAGATATGAACCCCACACAGCCTTCCTGAAGACACTGGAGGGTATAAATGTATCTCCAAACACCATCATATTGGGTGACTTCAACTACCCGAATATAGACTGGGAACATTACTCAAGCCCTAACTTTCTAGCCCAATGGTTCCTGGAGTTCATAAATTCAAATGCCATGGAACAGCTAGTCACTGTTCCCACGAGAGGAGAAAATATACTAGATCTCATTGTCACAAACATGGGGACAAAATGCTCCACACCGGAAGTATATCCCTCATTGGTGAGATCTGATCATAAACTAATCTCACTGGAAATCCACATCCGCCCCACCCCAAACAAAAAGACCATAGTGAAGAACTTCTCTAAAGCAAACTTCACACTACTCAAGACTGGTGTGGTATCCTTCAAGGCCCCTGAGCCAGTGGAAACCACAACCCAAGCTGCGGAAGCCCTTACAAATGCCTTCTATGAACACCTCCAGGACTGCATGGATCAGGCAATCCCAAATAAAACCAAGACTCTTTCCACAAAGGGCAAGCGTCCAGTCTGGTGGACCCCAGCCATTAACAAACTTTACAATAAGAGGAGAAAGCTATTACATGATAGAACAAAATCCATAAAAGGAAGTCACCCCTGATCATTATTAGTAAAAAATACGAGCACTCATAAAATCAACTAAGGCCAATTTTGAGAGAAAAATTGCCATGGATTCAAAGGACAATCATAAGGCCTTTTTCAGCTATGTTAGGAACCTGGGTGGAAACTCCCAGATATGCTCAGAATTAGTCCAAAATGATACAAAAATCACTGAACCCACAGACATTGCCAACATACTGGCAGACAGGTTCAGTGCAAACTTCACCCCCTCTCCCCTAAAGGAGAGATAACTATCCCAGCCGAGTGTAGCCTCCCGGACATCTCAAATGCGCAGGTGAAAGCTGCTCTCTCTAAAGCTAAAAACACAGCATCAATGGGACCGGATGGTGTCCCCGGCTGTGTGCTACATGAGCTAAATGAGGAATTAAACCCACACATAAGGCAGCTGTTTAATCTCAGCCTTACCACAGGATACGTGCCCAAGGAGTGGGTCGGCAACTGTGGTCCCACTCCACAAAGGCGGTGCCTCTATGGACCCTGGTAATTAAGCTTAACAAGTCTAGTCTGCAAAGCTATGGAGAGGATCATAATGGAGCTCATAAACAAAGATATAGGGGACTTGCAGACATTGGACCCGACCCAGTTTGGCTTTGTCAAGGGAAGATCATGCCTTTTGAACTTGGTGACTTCTTCGAAACAGTCACCAAGGCCATTGATGAGGGAAAGGCAGTCCATACAGCCTACCTTGACCTTGCAAAGGCTTTCGACACAATACCCCAGTCTGGTATTGTAGAAAAACTTACCAGCTTAAATGTAAACCCATATGTCACAAGATGGGTTGCAAACTGGCTTAAGGACAGAACCCACAGGGTTAGAGTTGCTGGCGCTGTGTCAGACTCCAAGCCGGTCACAAGTGGTGTCCCACAGGGCTCGGTCCTTGGCCCCCTATTGTTTGGCATCTACTTCTCAGAAGTACAGGCCAAAATGGGAGGACTTTGGCTGACAAAGTTTGCAGCCGACAGCAAACTGGGCCATAGTGGAAAGTGCATCGGACACGGTTATCCTTCAGAAGGGACTCACGGAATCAGATAGCTGGTGCCAGAGCCATGGCCTGAAGTTTATCGCCAAAAATGTATAGTCATACCCTTCGGGAAAAACAAGGTAACCCCAAGCTACCATATAGGTGGCAATCCACTAAGCACAGAAGAGGTTATCAGGGACCTGGGGACCCAGGTTGACAGTGGCCTTTCTTTTGACACTCACGTTGCTAAAGTGGTTAGAAAGACCTTCTACATTGCCCACCTGATCATGAAGGGATTCACATCCAGATCTAGTGAGGTCATTGTTCCCCTGTACTCTTCACTTAACAGACCAATGATCGAGTACAATGCCACATTCGGGATGCATCTCACCCGACATCTGCAGCAATTGGAGAGACCCCAAAAGTTCCTCACCAAAAGGATAAAGGGACTCCAAAATCTGTCATATGCTGCCAGATTGAAGAAACTCCAGCTCTATTCAGTCGCATACCGTCTGCTCAGAGGTGACATGTGCCTGACATACAAGGCCATGTCCAACCCGGAATTAATGGACATGCTCCACCTCAAAAAATCCAAATCCACCAAAACCACTAGAGCAAGCGACTTAAACCTTAGCACGGATATAAATAGGACGTGCTGGAGGGATAGATTTATCACTCAGAGACTCCCTATGCTATGGAATAAAATCCCGGTCCATGTGAGGCAGAGCACCTCGCTGACTCTGTTAAGAGAAATCTAGACCTGTGGATGGGAGATCGTAGGTTTATCCCGGGAATCATCTCTGTGTCACTGCTGGACAGAGGCACAACAAACTAATGGGCACAGTATCTTTTCACATAAGGGGTGGCGTAAGCCACAAAAATTTGGGCTAGGCTTATAAATGCCTTAGGGCAGATAGCCTAGTATAAACCTATGAACCTATGAACCTATAGAGGTGTTCCCTAATCCAATCCCATAACCTGCGAGTAGTCATGCCTATATAGAACGAAAAACAAATTAAGCAGTAACCTAGATATACCGAATTAGTGGAATTACAGTCTGCCTTCAAACGAAAAACTCAATTGTTTCCCTGTATCTGGATGGTGGAATCCCCCTGAAGTATCAAGACATCTACAGAAACTGCATTCTTTACATGGTAAAGTACCATATCCAGACCCTAGAGTCTGGGTACCTTTCCCATGGCTCAATTTAGGGCCACAGAGAATCCTCTTGAGAGATTTATTTTTAAAGGCATAGTGTGGAACATCACCAACCATTTGTCTTATTCTTTCATCAGCACAGAGAACGTTCCAGTTCTTTGAAAACACATTTTTCAACAAATTAATGTTGCTGGAATAAGTCACTGGAATTCTCATGTACTCATTCCTAGGATTAACTTAAGTAGCTGCCCTTTTTATCCCAGAAAAGTATGGTCTACCTAGACTTGTTCTCACACTGTGTGTGTCTGTGCAATGGTCATATTAACTTCTTCCTTAGAATAGCCTCTCTCAAGGAAAGATTTACCAAGATCTACAAGTGCTCCATATCAAAGCTCTCATCATTAGCTGTTAACCTTGACACTCTCAATGCTTGCCCTTTCATTACGTTCTTGAAAATATGCTGGGGATGCATACTACCACGTTCCAAATAGGTATTCCTATAACACTCCTTCCTGTATATTTCTGTGATAAAACCTCCTTGCACAGACCTACGAACACATACATCTAGAAACCCAATTGATGTATGGGAAGTATTGGCTGTGAGCTTCAAGAACTTAGTGGTATTGTTGATAAATTCCACAAACTGGGTGAAACTGGACATATTCCCCTCCCAGAGAAGAAAGAGGTCATCCACAAATCGGCGAAAGAATGTTATAGGAAAACCCATGTCTTCCTTCAGCACAAATTCCTTTTCCCAAGTGGCCATAACCAAGTTGGCATAGCTATTTTCACAGGATGTGCCCATAGCCACGCCAGCTCGCTGCCTAAAAAGCTTATCTTCAAAAAAGAAAGTACAGTTTTTTACCTACCATAAATGTAGATGTTCGAGTGTTCACACTGCTGCAGTCATCACACTTGGGTTATCCTGCCGTCAGGCGGTCACACAGTCGGCCAGAGTTCCAAAGTCTTGGTCCGGCGTCGGTTGCTGTCGCTTCTTCCCTGACGTCAGTGCGCCAGGGGTATACAAGAGGCATCCAACGCCATTTTCTTCAGTTTTTCTTGCCCCAGATGTCAGGTGCCCCCCAGTAGGTGGTCAATACATATTGCCAATAAAACATGTAAAGAAAATAAAAATAATACCTTCAGTTACAAGCAAATACACCACAAAGGTTGTATCAGATAAAAAGGTATAGAAAAGTTCAGCTAGGTCAGAGGAGATGGAGGGAGGGTAACCTGGACTGCAGCAGTGTGAACACTCGAACATTTACATTTATGGTAGGTACAAAACTGTACTATGCTCATCGTGTTACACTGCTGCAGTCATCACACTTGGGTTGAATCCCAAAGCTAAGGATGGGTGGTGGAGTTAAACAGGGTTTGGAGAAGCTAGTAGGCCCTGCAGAACTGCAGTGGCAAAGCCAGCTCTAGTCTTAGAGTATAGAGGTAAGTGACAGCGTTTGGTGAAGCTGTGCACTGAACTCCAAGTTACAGCATCCAAAATATCCTTGGTTGGTACCCCCCTGAAAAAGGCTGTTGATGTAGCTATAGCCCTGGTGGAGTGGGACCTAATGCTAGCAGGTACTGGTTTCCCATGATGTGTGTAGCAGAAACATATACAATGTCCTATCCATTTTGAGATGGTCTGTTTTGAGATAGCGTTTCCTTGTGATCCTGCAGCATAGGATACAAAGAGCTGGTCAGATTTTCTGAAAGCCTTAGTTTTATCCAAGTAGTAATGTAATTGCCTGTGAATGTCCAAAGAGTGCATGAGTCTTTCTCCTTTGTTCTGGGGGTTTGGGAAAAAGGTGGGTAAATGAATGGTTTGGTTTAGGGCCACACTGGATACCACCTTTGGCATAAAGGTGGGTAAATGAATGGTTTGGTTTAGGGCCACACTGGATATCACCTTTGGCATAAAGGAAGGGCTAGTTTGTAGAGTGACTCTGTCTTGATGAAAAATGAGAAAAGGCTCCACTACCCATTAGGGCCTGTAGCTCTGAGACTCTTCTAGCTGAAGTTAATGCTAGCAGCAGGGCAGTTTTCCATGATGGAAACTTTAAGTCAGCTGAAATAGCTGGTTGAAAGGGCAGCAGTGTAAGCTTTTCCAGAATAAAGTTGAGATCCCAAGTTGGTGTTGGTGCTCTCCTGGGCGGTCTTATGTTCTTAGCCCCTCTGAGGTACTGTCTTAGGAGTGGATGTGAAAATAAAGGAGGATCCGTGTTGTAGTGAGCTGAAATCGCTGAGGCGTGGATCTTAATAGATGAAAAAGAAAGTCCTTTGTGCAACATCTCAGTTAAATATTGTAGAATCTGAGGAATGCTTGGAACAAGGGGATTTTTGTCCTTTAGCCTGGTTCCAGGCACAAAATCTTTTCCATTTGTCTGAATAGGCTTTCCTGGTGCTGGGCCTCCTGGCCTCCAGAATGACATCCATAACAGCTTTAGATAGAGGTGTTGGCTGGTTGTTTAGGTAATTTGCCATGCAGCCAGATTTAAAGTCTTGAGCTGGCGGTGTAGAATCTGATTGTTTTGCTGAGTGAGCAGGTGAGGAATTTGGGGTAAAATCCATGGTAGGTCGTGGGCCATGTTCCTTAGTATTGGATACCAGTGCTGGCATGGCCAGTCTGGAGCAATGAGTATCATTTGTGGCCTCTCTAGTCTGACTTTCAGCAGCACCTTTGCTAGAAGAGGCAGTGGAGGAAAGTTATACACTGTTAATGTTTTCCAACTGAATGAGAGGGCGTCCACTTTCCAAGCTTGTGGGTGGAATGTCCTTGTGCAAAATTTTTGAAGTTGGTAGTTTCGGGTGTTGGCAAACAGATCTATGTCTGGGCGTCCCCATTTTGAGTTATCATTGCAAATACTTGTGGATCTAGTTTCCACTTGTGGGGATCCATGATGTTTCTGCTTAGGTCGTCTGCCAATGTGTTTTTCTTTCCTGGCAGGAATTGTGCTTGTAGTTGAACTTGGTAAGTCAGTGCTGTGTTCCACAAGGTCATTGCTTGCCTGCATAGGGGGTAGGAGTGTGTGCCCCCTTGCTTGTTTATGTACCACATTACTGTGGTATTGTCCGTCTTTATTAGGAGTTGTCCTGGATGTAAGAGGTCCTTGAAAGCTGTTAGGGCATTCTGTACAGCTAGCATTTCTTTTTGATTGATATGCAGATGCCTTTGATCTGTAGCCCATTTGCCCTGAATGCACTGTCCTGCCATGAGTGCTCCCCAGGCATAGTCCGATGCATCTGTTGTTATGGTTTGCCTGGCTGTGGGTACGGTAAAAGGCTGACCCTTGTTGAGGTGACATGCCTGTGCCCACCATAGAAACTCCTGTTGAAGGCAGGGAATGAGTGGTATCATTGTTTCCAAGCTGTGGCTGTGCTGAGTCCATACGCTTTTCAGGTACCATTGTAATTTCCTCATATACCGTTTTGCAAATGGTATTAGGAGTATGCAAGATGCCATGAATCCCAAGGCCTGCAGAATTTTTCTTGCAGGGAGTTGGGCCTTTGTTGCCATCATTTTGAAGTATTGAGTCAGCTGTTGTTGCTTGTCTGGCGTGAGATAAGCCATCTGGGCAGTTGTATTCAAGCTGGCACCCAGGAATATTATGGTCTGCGAGGGCAATAGTTTTGATTTCTTTTTGTTTACTGTGTACCCTAGGCAACTTAAAAGGTGTTTGACAAATGGCAGATGCTTTAAAAGAATGTCCTTGCTTTCTGCTTGAATAAGGCAGTCGTCCAAGTACGGGTATGTCTGAATTCCTCTGTTTGCAGTATGCAATTACTGGTGCCAGGCATTTTGTGAAGACCATGGGTGCAGTAGATAAGCCAGAGGGCAGTGCAGAGAATTGATAATGGGTTGAACCTGCAATAAAACGGAGGTATCCTGCAATTTTGTCTGATAGGGGCATGCAGGTATGCCTCCTTGAGATCCAACGTTACTAGCCAAGCCTTCTTGCCCAGCATGGGAAGAAGCTGCTGTAGTGTTAGCATCTTGAATTTGGGCACTTGCAGATAAGTGTTTAGAATTGAAAGGTCCAGAATGGGTCTCCAGGCTTTGTCCTTTCTGGGGACTAGAAAGAGTCTTGAGTAAAATCCTTGTCCTTGCTCCTGTGTAGGTACCTGTTGAATGGCTCTGTCCATGAGAGCTGTAATTTGTTTTTGTGCCTCTGCCCATTGATTTGGTGGCAGGTTTGGCATTCCTTTTATCCTTGGCAAGGTGTGGAAGTGGAATCTGTATCCTTGTGAGACAAAGTTTAGGAGTCAAAAAATTGGAGCCAGCAAAAGGTGACTGAAATTGATATATTAGATTTAAAGCATCACAGCAAGTACAAACATACCGGTTTCGGCTGGTGAATTACACAGCCTTCATCAGTGTATGGAAAAGCAGTTACATTACAAGCTGTTTAAATATACAATCAAAGAATACCATTGGTGGAATACTTATAAATATTCATTAAGCCCGGGGGGAAAAAGACCACCCAGTTTAATTATCCACTTTTTTTCTTTACAGTTTAAAATACTGTGCCAACCAGCTTTGTTTCTCCGATCACCTTGTATAACATCAATAATAGTGAACAAAAATTTGGCAGTTGGATGTGTCAACTGGTGTTTGTATAAGGTGTTGGTCATCTTCTTTTGTTTAATATTACTGTAATGTTCTGAAATACGTAACCTAATGCACCTAGAAGTTTGTCCAATATAGAATGCACCACAGTTACATATGGCCAAATAAATGGCCCAATCACTACTACAATTAACAAAAATATTTAAATCAAAAACCTTAGCACAATTTCTACTTGAAAACTCCTTGGTGGTGCATATATATTTACAATTTACACAATGGCCACAAGGGAAACAACCACGCAAACTATCACCGGAAATAGTAGTCTGGATCATATCACTGAACTTATAGTCCCTAGTTTTGTAATGGTTAAAATAAGATTTCAAACTTTTACCATTCCTGTAAGAGAACATACATTTGTCAGGAATAATCTTAGCGATTAGACACAACGAACTTTCTACAAATCATATCTGACACCCAATTGGAAGAAGATTGGTTCTTGTGTACGCTTGATGTGACTGCTTTATATACCAATATTCCACATCAAGCGGGCCTCAAGGCTTTGGCATATTGGTTAAATCATTCAAATTTATATGGTTCCACATTTAATTCATTTTTGGTGGATATGGCAAGATATGTTCTTACTTGTAATGTCTTCTATTATAAGGATGCATGTTTCTGGCAAACCAAAGGTACAGCTATGGGGGCTTCTTTTGCCCCCATATATGCTGACCTTTTTATGGCTTATGTTGAAACTAAGCTAATTTATGACTCTACCAGAAACATCTTCCTTTCAGACATGGACATTTGGAGACGTTACCTCGACGATGTATGGCTGGTGTGGAGGGGTACTGAGTCTAGTTTACAGGAATTTGTTCAGTATTTGAACAATAATGAGTGGGGTTTAGGTTTTACGGAACAACATAACACTCATAAAATCATTTTTCTGGATGTGTCAATACATAAACTTCCGGATGGGACATTAGAGTCAGAGATATATAGGAAGTTCCCACAATTTAATTCCTTGTTACATGCCTCTAGTTATCATGCTCCACACATAGCTAGGAATATACCAAAGTCCCAATTCATCGGAGCAAAACGTATCTGTTCACAACAATCCACCTATTGTATGAGCCAAAATGATCTTACACAAAGATTTAGACAAAGGGGCTATAAGGATGGGACCATTGCAGTTGCAAAAGGTCAGGTTAATAATATGGATTTGCTCCAGTACAAGGATAAGTCTAATATACCATCCCGACCATTAAGACTGACTACAACTTATGGACGAAATACCAATTGTCTATTTAAGAATGTGCAGCGACATTGGAATATTTTACAGTGTGACCCAGAAGTCGCTAAGATTATTCCTGACAAATGTATGTTCTCTTACAGGAATGGTAAAAGTTTGAAATCTTATTTTAACCATTACAAAACTAGGGACTATAAGTTCAGTGATATGATCCAGACTACTATTTCCGGTGATAGTTTGCGTGGTTGTTTCCCTTGTGGCCATTGTGTAAATTGTAAATATATATGCACCACCAAGGAGTTTTCAAGTAGAAATTGTGCTAAGGTTTTTGATTTAAATATTTTTGTTAATTGTAGTAGTGATTGGGCCATTTATTTGGCCATATGTAACTGTGGTGCATTCTACATTGGACAAACTTCTAGGTGCATTAGGTTACGTATTTCAGAACATTACAGTAATATTAAACAAAAGAAGATGACCAACGCCTTATACAAACACCAGTTGACACATCGAACTGCCAAATTTTTGTTCACTATTATTGATGTTATACAAGGTGATCGGAGAAACAAAGCTGGTTGGCACAGTATTTTAAACTGTAAAGAAAAAAAGTGGATAATTAAACTGGGTGGTCTTTTTCCCCCCGGGCTTAATGAATATTTATAAGTATTCCACCAATGGTATTCTTTGATTGTATATTTAAACAGCTTGTAATGTAACTGCTTTTCCATACACTGATGAAGGCTGTGTAATTCACCAGCCGAAACCGGTATGTTTGTACTTGCTGTGATGCTTTAAATCTAATATATCTATTTCAGTCACCTTTTGCTGGCTCCAATTTTTTGACTCTTCTGGTTCACGTTTGGGGGCCGTGCAATACCTACGTGCAGGAGGACGTTCTTTTGGTACAATGTTTAGGACCCATTTGTCTTTTGTGATTATGTGCCAGTTGTCTGCAAAAAGTGCTAATTTTCCTCCCAAGGGAGCTGCCAAGAGAGATTTGCTTGGCAGTCTGAGGGGTAAGTCATTGTGTTTGTCTTCTGTTAGCTTGGGGCCTGTCTTTTTCTCCTTTCTGGGTAGCGGCACCTCATTGGCGAGGTTTGTAAGGGCCTTGTGACTGACCTCTGCCCCTTGGGCGTCTGTATTTGCCCCTCTGTGGTCTGTCAGAAGCTGGAAAGGACCATTTTTTTGTTGGCCAATTTCTGCTGAAACGAGGGGGTTGAGCCTGTAAGAAATCCTTGACCGTCTGCATAGATTTTGCCTTATCCTCCATTTTCTTTAAAACCTCTTCTACTTTTACACCAAAATAAAACATCCTGCTGTAAAGGTGCATCCAATAACTTTGCTTTAACATGATCAGGCAGGGTTTGTTCTTTTAACCAAGCATGCCTAAGTATGACAGACCCAGTCACTGCTGCTCTACAGGAAGCTTCCAATTAATCAAATCCACATTGTAAAGTATGTTTGCCCACCTGTTCAGCTGCATGCAACAAATCCTGCATTTCCTTGAAATCAGGCAGCTCTGAATGTGTGTTCATTTTTTGTGTTAATTGAGACATCAGGAATTGCTGATATTTCAGCATGTGAAACTGGCAGTTTAAGGCCCTCATAGCTAGAGTAGCTGAGGTGTATACTTTCTTTCCCCATCTATCTAGTGCTCTGGAATCCCTTTCAGAGGGTACAGGATTTTTAGCAATAGAGGCCTTAACCCCTTTGGGACCCTGGGAAATGGTTTCTGGGTCAGCAACAGGGCTTTTATATAGGAATTTGTGCGAGTCAGGGACTCTGTAGTATCTGTCTGATTTGGCTGGAGCAGGAGGTAGAGAGTCTGGGTTAAGGCTAGATTCTAAGTAAACATCATTCACAATGTCTAACATGGGAGGGATAGCAAGTGGTCTGTGTTGGGGTAGTAAAAGGAACTCTTGGAGCCTTTTCTTAGAATCAGAATAATCCTGGCCCTCCCAGTGGAAATGTTCCCTCATGGTATGTAAAGTTTCCCCAAAGGAGTAGTCTTCTGGGGGAGATGCTGAGGGAATGGAGTCTTCAGCATCAGAATCTTCATAAGGGGGGAAAAAAGAGTATTCCTATTCCTCAGAAGAATCTGAGGAAATTGAAACCTGGTCAGAGGAAGCATAATCCTCCTCTTGTCTTAGCCTTTTATCAGGAGGGGGATGGGAACCCCTGATTAGGGTAATTAAATCTTCAGACATCTTAAGCATCTGTTTCTTAGGCATAGGGCCTTGTACTAAAGACTGATGTACAGTCTTTTTTGTTTTTAAAGGAGTTTTTAGCTTAGCATAAGATTTAATGGTGAGTGTAGTCAGTCTGAAGACACCTTCTGCAACTGAAGGTGTTTCTGCTGCACCGGAATCTCCTTCTGCTCTGGAGTCGGAAGGGCCTAAAGAAGAAGGCTGTGGTGGCCTAGTACTCTCCGCTTGGGAATCAGAAGCCGTCTGGGGTTCTAAATCAGCGGTCGTCAGGGGCTGCATAGGTGCCTCACTGAAAACCAGAGAACCGGCGAATGGCCCAGCAGAGGCCTTGGAATCTGGCTTGGATCTAGGCTGCCTGTCCTTATCCTTGCGTTTTTTATGCATGCCGGACGTCGGTTGCTCCGACGGCATGGTATAATTAAATTTCCTACCAAAGTAATGACGGGCAAAATCAAACCAACGTTTAATAGTTTGTTTATTAAACCTAGCACAAAACCGACAACCTGTGACGTCGTGGTCTAGGCCTAGGCAAGGAATACAATAAGAATGAAAGTCCTTATGAGGTATTTGCTTCCCACAAGAAATGCAATTAACTTTTTCTGACATCGGACTGAGGCAAGAAAAGGTTCCCCAACGGGGTACTTAGCTTTACTGAAGACTTCGGTCTGAAATTCGATTTGAAAATCTCAGGAGTCGGCCGACCGGCACTTGCGAACTGCTTCTGCTTCGAGCACCGCGCAGCAAGAAAGACTGAAGAAAATGGCATCGGATGCCTCTTATATACCCCTGGCGCACTGACGTCAGGGAAGAAGCGACAGCAACTGATGCCGGACCAAGACTTTGGAACTCTGGCCGACTGCGGGACCGCCTGACAGCAGGATAACCCAAGTGTGATGACTGCAGCAGTGTAACACGATGAACATCAAATTATTTTCCAGAACCATTTCTAACAGGAAACATATTAAATCAATTTTACTTACTGTGCTCTTTACATATATATTTTTTACATATTTCTCTTTGTTGTGACAGCACCGGTTTATCCACACAGTCTACTTAGTTTTTTTGAATATATATATATATATATATATATATATATATATATATATATATTTTTTTTTTTTTCAAACTACTATTTGAACTTCTATCCAAGAAATGGCATTGCTCCTGCACCAAACCTGATTGACAAGACATCTATAACACTCTCAACACACTGTCCAAATCCTTACCTCATTTTCTCCCTCTCCTCAGTGTTTATTACTACTCAAAAAATGTATGTAAAGGAAATCTCATTTGTTCATAACTATTATTTAATATGTACGCAGTACTAATTTTACTTTTCTCACAGTGATTTTCAATGAAATGTTTGTTTTTCTTTTTGAACCCGTATCTACTAGAAAACTGTATTGAATACTACTTTGTACTGACTAACTAGATGATATGTATTCTCCATCTTACTGTATGTATACTACTGTTCTATCTAATTATTGTATTTTGCTTATATTTCTGAGGAGCTTTTCTCCCTGGGCTTCTGCTGAAAATGGGCTTCTGGGCCAGTCAGACATTCCCGGTAAACACATGCCAATAAATAGATAAATAAATAAATGCAGTAATTCGAATGGCCGATGTACAAAATCTCATTTTCCGAGGGACAGGAAACCAAACCAAAAGCGGTAGATCACGTTCAGTCGAGTTACTGGTGCACCCAACCTTTCAGCAATCGACGTGCTGAGACTGTGGAGGGAGGTCTTGCTTCAGTGAAGAACAGGGAAGTAGGCAATTTCCTCACTGTAGTGAGATCTCGGTATTGATATATTTAATATGTAGGGGGTGTGGGGGGGCACAGCCCCCCTGCTAAACAGTAGACGTAAGGTAAGTAACATGGGTGAAAGGTGGGAATGTGGAAAATATCGAATACACATTTCTGTGTTTCCCATTTATGGCATTCAGGTCTTCCACTGTTTTGAAATCAACATTATTTTTTGATGTTGTAACTGTTCAACCCGACCCCTTTCGAATATGCCATAGTAAACCTATATATATATATATATATATATATACACACACACACACACACACACACACACACACACACAGTATATACACATATACACACTCTGTATTACTGTGGTTCTCTATCTGTATACTTCCTGCTAACCTACTTTCAGCATAGATTCATAAACTTTTTTAACATCTCTATTCCCATACTTCCCCATATTCTTTTGCACTGAGTCACTGTGGTCCTTCCTCCATGTCTTTTCATAATAAGTATTAACTTTATTGACTCAATATGCTATGACAGTTAAGCAGACTTTCTCTCTTTTCTTTCCTTTCACCATATCTGACCCAAATACTGTAAAAGCTCCATCACAAGGGCCAACTCTCAAATGATTTCACCGAGTATTTTAGCAAATTTAACTTGAAAAACCATGCTGTCTATTAATTCCAACTAGTCAAATATGTGCCTGCCTATGCTAAAAATTGGCTTTAATCAACCCCAGTGAAATAGTAGTCCTTGCACTCCAAGGACCCCTTACTAAGTTGCCCACTGTCCTTTCTCCTGGCCAGTACATATTTCTGGCTTAACAGATTTCTGCATTCAATAAATGAAATAAAATCCTGTTCTGCGTACTACCTCTCTGTTAACTGCTTTGTACTGGCTACAAACAGATTACTCTATGTAATAATTTGACATGTGGGTGGCCAGCCTATCCTCTATTCTCTTCTTGCTACTTGGCCAAATCTCATCCTAACATGACTGTAGCTCTCAACATATCTCTAGCTCTGTCACAACTACTTTTTCATACTGCCTTCTTACACTCTCCACGCATCACACCAAACCTATTTAAAGATGCCCCTCACTTTTACTACAAATATAGACTAACTCCATTTCAACTCAAACTAAAACAAAATTAAGTGCAAATATACTCTCCAAAAAACAAATATCAATAATTCCTCAAAACACTAAAATCCTTCTACGAGGAGACATTCACACTGGAACCCACCTATCCTAACAAACATCAAGACAGAATAGTTGTGTAAAATCTTTCCATAAGCATAGATGTCCTTGCAGTATTATTTACATATGGGTTGTATTCTGCCAAATGACCCAATGTCCGGCCTGTATACAAAAGCTTATTGCCACTGTCTGTACATGGGACGTTGCAAGAAGGCACAGAGAACCATCAGCCATAAAAGGACGTCCGCACGTACTATCTTCAGAAAATGTTAGCCCTATGAGGAAAATAAATCCATAGGGTACATAAAAAGGGAGTCATCCTAGGAAAGAACAAGTTGTAGGGGGAAGGCAGGTGGGACAGAATACTGCAACAGAGAAGAGAAGGACATTGATGGTTATGGTAAGATTTTCCGCAACTATTCTATGTCCTTCTAGTCAATATTGCAGTATTCTTTACATACGGTTGATTGCAAAATCTCAAAGGGAACCCAGGGAAGAGGATGGAGCAGAGGAAGACAATGAAGAAGCATTTTCTACAAATCCATGCAGAATTGCCCTAGCAAATCATGCCCTGGATCTGGAGATAGCGTCCTACTTGTAATGCTTTGTAAAAGTATGAACACACAAACAAGTATCAGCTTCTAGAATGGAGTGAGCATCTAGACCTTTGAAGAAAGCCCATGAGGAAGCAACAGATCTGGTAGAGTGAGCCTTAACAGAAGATGATAATGATTTCCCATTAAAGTCATAGCAAAACACAACAGGCCTAGAAATCCATGTTGAGATAGTTTGCTTGGAAACAGGTAAACCCAGAGCCCTGGTATGAAAGGACACAAAAAAGTTGATCAGGCTTCCTAACCGACTTTGTTTTGTAAAGGTAAAATCTGAGTTGTTTATGCTCATCTAAGGAATGCATGACCCTCTCACTAGGGGATTGAAGTGAGGGGAAGAAAGTAAGCAACTGGATGGACTGACTAAGAGACATCTCATTCACCACTTTGGGCATGAAAGATGGATTGGTTCTAAAAGATACTCTGTCCTTGTGGAAAACCAAAAAGGGGGGGCAAAGCCATCAATGCCCGAATCTCAGAGACACTTTTAGCAGAAGTTAAAGACGTTTTCCACGTGCAAAACTTCAGAGAAGAGGAGGCCACTGGCTCAAAAGTAGCCTGAGTAAGTTTCCCTAACACACAGTTAAGACCCCAAGAGGAGCAGCTGGTTTCCTGGAAGGTTTCATGTGTACACCTTTCAGAAAACTCTTAACTTCTAGCCTGGAAGCTAGGGGGTAGTTAATGGCAAGCAAGCAAACAAAGCACAGAAGTGGACTTTGAGAAATAGGAAATACCACTATTAAGCAACACACACAGGTGGGAAAGCACTAAAGGAATGTCTGCAAATAGGGAGTCCTCTTTCCCTTTTTGGCACCAGACAGAAAATCTCCACTTGGAAATGTAAGATTTCTTAGCACTTGGTTTCCCTGCCTCCTGCAAAACCCTAAGCATGTCCTTAGAAAACAGGTGCCTGAAAGGGATCAAAAGTTGATTAACCACAAGGTCATTTGTAGAGTTGACAGATGTGGATGAATCAAGGATCCCTTTTCCTGAGTGAGTAGGTTTAACTGGTGAGGTAACTTGTAGTGATGACCCTTGGCTAACTGTAGGAGAAGAGGGAAACAGTGCTGTCTTGGCCAAAAGGGAGTCACTAGCAAGATTTTTGTTTTGTCCTGCAGAATTTTCAGCAGGACTTTTTGAAATAGAGGGAATGGGGGAATGCATACAAGAAACATCCCCTTCCATGAAAAAGATAGTGTGTCCACCTTCCAAGCCCGAGGGTGAGGGACCCTGGCACAAAAAAAGGCAGCTGTCTATTCAGAGGGGAGGCAAAGAGGTCCATTTTTGGAGTAGTCCACTGGTGAACTAGATCCAGGAAATCACTGTGAACCATCCACAAGAGGGATTGTGTCATGCATCTGCTTAATGTGTCTGCCACTGAGCTCTGAGCAGAGGAGAGGTATACAGCATGCAGCCAGTTTGTACTGGAAAGCCAGTTCCCAAGCTTTGATGGCTAGGCAACAAAGAAGGTATGATTTTGTGCCCCCTTGCTTGTTTATCTACCAAAGGATAGTGGTATTACCTGTAAGAATCCAGAGCAGTCCTGTCAAAAATAGAGGATGAAAAGTCTGCAAGGTCAGAATCAGAGTCCTCATCTCTCTTATGTTGATGTGCTCTCCTCTATTAAGAGGGGGAGCAAAGACCCTGTACCTTCCTGGAAGAAAGGCGGTTTCCCAATCTAAATCTGAGGTGTCTGTAAAAAGCTGCTGGGCTGGCTTAGGTACCTGAAGTGGAAGTCCAGGGTTCTGACTGAGTTGCTGTATCCACCAGAGCAGCTCTGTTTTTAGGCAGGGAATAAGAAGAATCAAGATATCTAAAGGATGAGCATGCTGTGACCAAACTGTCTTTAGAAACCACTGGAACTTTCTCATGTGTAATTTTGCAAAAGGCAGCATGTGGATTGTGGAAACCATGAAACCCAACAGTCTCAGAAATTCCCTGGCTGTGGGGCAGAAGAGACTCCATAAATCCCATTAGAGAGGGGGCTTTCTCCAGAGGGAGAAAAACCATCAAGTCCTTCCGGAACCTGCACCACAGGAAGATGAGATCCCGAGATGGGGTCAGACTGGATTTTCTGAAATTTATTAAAATCCTAGGCCCTGTAGAAAGGAATAGCTAGGTCCAGTTGTAGTAATAGATCTGGATTGCTGGCAGGGAAGAGCAGGTCATCCAAGTAGAGGTAAACATGAAGCACTGTCACCTATAACGGCAATGGCTGGGGCTAGGCACTTTGTGAATACCCTTGGAGTAGTGGAAAGACCAAAATGCAAGGCAGAAAACCGAAAGTGCAAAGAACCCACCTGGAAATGCAAGAACTTCCTAAACCGAGGGTGAATAGGGATATGCAGATGGGTGTCCTTGAGATCCAGATAAGCTGGGAAGGACTGAGGAGGAAACGGGGGAAGAAGAGATTGCAGAGATAGCATCCTGAAAGAAGGCACCACCACAAAAGTGTTTAAAAGGGAGAGATCCGGGATAGGCCTCCAAGGACCATCTTTTGTTCAAGAAACATCCTGGAGTAAAACCTTTTTCCCTGTTGGTCTGGAGGAACAGCCTGAATGGTGCCTTGGTTAGAAAGCAAACAATAGAAAGAACAGATAACGTTGACTAGTAGGAGGCTGAAGTATTGCCTGAAAGGGAGGAAAAGTCTTCCAAGTCATGAAATATCCTTTTTGAATGATGGAAATGACCCAGGATTCCTGAGTGATTTCCATCCATGCTGAAAGGAAAACAGAAAGGCAAAGAGATAAATGATTATGACTTGGAAGAGGAAGTTGAATGTCAAAGAGAAGTTTGCCTGGGCTGAAAGGGCTGCTGAGTAGGGGCAGAAGCAACAGCCTTGGGCTGTGGGGGTCTTCTGGAGGACTTCCATGGCATAGGTCCAGCAGGAGCATAAGTGGATGTGTGAAGCAGGACTTCTGACAAAGGGAGTCTTGGCAGGGAAATTCCTATGGAACTGAGGTACTGGGGAAAGAAGCAAGTGTTTCAAATGCTGGAGCTCCCTGCCCTTTTATTTCAAAGATTTAAAAAGTTCTAAAGCTGCTGTGTCAAAAAGGGCCGAGTTATCAAAGGCAGCATCAAGCAATTTTGCCTTTATGTCATCAGGGAATGACTGTAAACATAGCCATGAATGCCTTCGGAGAACAGAAGCAGAAGCTGCTGCTCTGGAAGATGCCTCTACTGCATCATACATTTGATGGAATGTCTAGCAACCTGGAAGGAAGCAGACAAAAGAAAGAGTCAGTGATTTAGCCACTGAATCAGGTAACAGAGAGAGAGCCTGAGAAGCCTGAGAAAGCAAGGCTAGAGAGTACCTAGACATATGCGTCTGGTAATTAATAGCCCTAATAGCCAAGGTGGAAGAAGTATAGACCTTTGTCCCCAACCTTTGCAAAATCTTGCTTTCTTTGTCAGAAGGAAGCAAAATTGCAGAAGGTGATATGCAAGAAGATTTGTCAGAAGTAAAGGAGACCACAGCTGGGTCAGCAGAAGAACATTTGAAAAGAAACTTGCAATCATCAGGGACCTTATAACAATGGTCGGGTCTTTTAAAGGCAGGAGCTTGGAAGTCTGGGGTTTTACAGGCAGATGCAAACGCATCTAAGAAAGATAGAAGGACTGGAGGAGCTGCTGAAGGAGCAGGGGCTTCCAACTGGAGAAGTTCATATCTTTTTTGCTCCTCAGAAAGTTGAGAAGAAAGATAGAAGGACTGGAGGAGCTGCTGAAGGAGCAGGGGCTTCCAACTGGAGAAGTTCATATCTTTTTTGCTCCTCAGAAAGTTGAGAAGAATTCCACTTAAAGAATTCCCTCATCTTATTAACAGTTTCTCCAAAAGGAAAGCTCTTCTATGGCGGAATCTCCCCCATTAGACTCCTCCTCTGGAGAGGCATATTCCAGAGGAGAAGGGATCTGGGTGGAGTATGCTAAGGAATCATTTGAAGAACAACCATCAGAATTAGGAATCTGATATTCAGCAGTCTGCACAGAAGGAAACACCTGACACTCAGATGCCAAGATTGGAGTTGAGAAAAAAGCAGGCAAGGGAAGAAAAGAAGCAGAAGCCGGAGGTCTCAATGCCATCAAGGCTTTAATGAGACTCGAGGGTAGAAGGGACAGTGGAATGCCTAGTCTTCTGCTTCTTCTTAACAGGCTGCACATGAGGAGAAGAAAGGCCATAGATGGAGGGGCAGAGACCTCCAAAATAAGAAGACATGGTTTCCCCCAAGTCTTCCAAACCAGACATCTGCATGTCCTCGGACGTGCTAGGGTCCACACCCCTGATGGCTTCCACTGTGGTATCTGCCAAAGTAGTGGACTCTACCTCCGAATGCACCGCTGTGTTTTCACCAACCTCAAAGGGTATGTTGGAGGGAGAGTAGGCGCAGCCAAAGAGGATTCGGGCCTAACTTTGCTAACCTTCCTCTTCACAGACAGCTCAGGACTCCCGGAACCCTCCATCGTGTCCCTAGCCAGAAGTTTGAGTCTCTGGTTTTCTAAGTAAAGATTTAAAATTGACAGATGATTATGCAACATCTTAGGTACAAAGGCCTGACAGACAGAACAGTATCAGTGGTCGTGACTAGGCCCTAAGCAGAACAAAGCTGGTGACTATCCTTATGTGAAATTTGCCTTCCACACCTACATTTGCCCTTTCTGGATGACACTAACAGCAACAAGAGGTAGTAGCAACAAAATAAATCCCCTACGGGTTACTTATCTGAAGCTGGAAGGCAAAACCAAAGATATTCGACAGCAGACCAAATACATTTTCTGTGGCTTCGTGCGACATTCCATGTACAGGTAGTGGCAATACGCTTTTGTATACAGGCCGGACGTCGAGTCATTTGGCAGAATACAACCCATATGCAAAAAATACTGCAATATTGAATAGAAGGACATAATTCTCTTCCACATGCTACTCTAATCCTACAACAGTCAACTCCCAACCCCAGTAATCTAACTTTTGCTACCATAAATGTTAGAAGCATAAGAAATAAAATTGCTGAACTACATGCCTGGAATACCAACATAAGTGTGATATTCTCACTGTAAGTGAAACTTGACTTAAACCCAGTATAAACAACTCCAAAATGACACCTACCAGCTATAATATCATATGTTAATGTCTGCATAAAAAAGAAAGGTGTTGGTATTTTTTTTTAATATCTCCCAAACAATTCCACATTTCCTTACTGCAAACCAAAACCAAAATTCAGTTCAGTAGAGTTTCTTATTACTTTCCTGAAATTAAACAATTGTATATAAAAAATATGTATTGCTGTTCTTTACATACCTCCTGGTGACAATACAACTATGCTGGATGATATCCTACATTGGATAGCTATAACAATTCCATGAGAAAAAAAATACTACTAGGTGATGTGAATGTCAGTTGGCTGGACAAACTCTTAACTCCCTGCATCTAGTGTAAACTTATTTGGTTTCACACAACTAATTAATAGCCCCTCACATTATGACAAGACATTAAATTCTCTTTTAGTCTGGATCCTGGTATCAGGCCCTTGCAAATACTTCACCACAGTTAGAATGTCTTACTGTTTTCATCTCCTAGTCTACATAACCAGACATCTCACACATCCACTTTAAACAGCATGTTTATAAAACAACACACAACTTTTCCAAGTTCAACTCAGTAATGCTTATTCTTACCCTATCAACTATTAACTGCAATTTCCTAAACATCCACATTTCAGATGATGCTGTGAATGAATTCAATACAACTTTCCTGAGTAACCTAAATAATCATCACCTCCCACAAGGAAGAGACTCAAAAGAAATGATGCAATTTGGCTATCCAAAAATAGTAGAATGCTAATGCAAAACAGAGAAAAATTGTGGAAAGAATGGCAAAAATATAAAACACTTCAATATCATGAAAACAATAGTACTAAAAGCAAATTAATGAAGAGAAAAAACTATACTATGAAAAATTTCAGAATAACAGTAAACACAATCCTAAAAAATCCTGGACAGCCATAAAAAAATCTTGCATTCCGGTCATAAATTCACACCTAACCCTTCTCCCAATAACTTATCATTCAAACCCAAAAAACATTTCAACTCTCACTTCATTGACAGTATAACATCTCTAGCCAAGGATTATCCAGCATTCAATCCTAACCCTGCCCAGGAACCATGTATCACCACATTCTCTTTCAAACCTGTGCCTACATCCTATATAAAATTAGTCTTAAACTCAAACCGCTCATTACTTCAGCTGATGACCTTCCAAGTGAGTATCTTAAAATATAGCAGCTGACAGCATTGCCTACCCTGTCTCAACCGTTATAAATAGGTCAATCCAGGAATCCCATCCAGGAATCCCACATTCCCCCTCTCTAGAAAAAGTCACACATTATCCCTCTGCATAAAGGAGAAAATTCAACAGACATTACTAACTTTAGACTTTGAGCAATCTCCAACCCCCTCTTAAAAAATAATTGAAAATGTATTCAAAACAAGTTGCTAAACTATCCCTTTAAAGAATAACTCCTATTCCCCCCACACAAGATGGCTTCCATCCTCCCTATAGCACTATCACTGTACTTCTAACCCATGCGATACTGTCAATAAAACTAAAGATAATGCAAACTAGTCTCCTTCATATTTCTAGACTTGTCTAAAGACTTCCACACAGTTTGTCTCAGCTGTCTTCTACTTCAAATGTCTTCATTAGTTCTCTCTCAGCCCACAATTTTATGGCTCAAAAGCACCCATCCATTAGATATCAGTCAGTACAATACCACTCCACCCTCTCTCTATACCTCCCAGTCACTACTAGTTTACCACAAAGCTCTATCCTTGATCCCCACCTCTTTAACATTCTGGCCAACATTCTCTGCACACAGGTTCATAAGTAGGTACTAGGCTATCCGCCCAAGGGCCTACGTAAGCCTAGCCAGCAAGGTACCTAGCTTACGCCACCAAAGAAAGTTATTTTCCTTTGCCATAGTCCAGCAGAGACACAGAAGTGATCCCCGTGGGAGTATTTCCTATTTCCCACCCATTCAAGATTTTTTTTGAAGAGTGCTAATGAAGAACTTTGCTCGACATAGATGGGTAAGCTTGTTCCAGAGTATAGGAAGCCTCTGGGACAGGAATTTATACCTCCAGCGTGTCCTGTTTATTGTGGTGACAAGGTTTAGGTCCCTAGAGCGTGTAGCTCGAAGGGATTGGGATTTCTTTAGGTATAGCATGTCCAACAGCTCTGCCGTAGCTTTATATGTTAGGCAGCGATCACCTTGGAGTAGGCGATATGCTATGGAGTAAAGCTGGAGTTTTTTGAGGCGGTCAGTGTAGGGCATTTGTTTGAGGCCAATAATCCTCTTTGTAAGGTACTTCTGTGGCCTTTCCAGCTGCTGCAGATGTCTTGTGACGTACATTCCAAAAGGGGCATTGTACTCTTTAACAGGTCTAATGAGTGATGAGTAGAGGGGAACAATGACCTCTTTTCCTGGATGAGAACCCTTTTATGATGAGGTGTGCCACGTAGAAGGACTTCCTGACTACTGTGGCGATGTGACTATCAAAGGAGAGACTACTGTCCACCTGGGTCCCAAGGTCTCTTATCACACATTTGGTGTTAAGTAGATTGCTGCCTATGTGGTAGTTCATGGGTATAGAGTTTTTACCAAAGGGGATGACACTGCACTTTTTGGCATTGAGCTTGAGGCCATGGCTCTGACACCAGGCATCTGTCTCAGTGAGGCCCCTTCTGTAGGATGTCCACATCATTTGGGGACTTGACTATGGCTCCTAGCTTGCAGTCACCCATAAAACAGGCCTCCCTAATACAGTACACAGATGACTCCATGCTCATTTGCACATCTGACAACATAGCATGCCTCCAAAAAATTACTCAGGATGTCTTAAAAGCAACTGCAACATGGTTTTGTAACTCACAACTCAAGCTCACCCCTAAAAAATAAATACCTTTTCCCCAAATCC
This sequence comes from Protopterus annectens, assembly GCF_019279795.1. NCBI lineage: Eukaryota > Metazoa > Chordata > Ceratodontiformes > Protopteridae > Protopterus > Protopterus annectens. Next base: position 633,403,128 of record NC_056739.1, on the reverse strand, counting down.
CTATCCCATGAAAAAAACAAAATTTAAAGTCCTCTCTCTAGATAATACAACAATTGAAGTTGCTTCTCACAGCAAATTATTAGGGATGACAGTGTATGATACTCTTAAATTTGACCCGCATATACAAAATTGCATAAGAAACTCATCAAAAACAAGGGATGCTTTTTGCAGCCATTAACATCCAGTGCAACTGAAGCTATACTTGCCACTAGTTATCTCCTCCCAACACTTCTTTATGATGCTCTCATCCTTACTAACATTCAGGTATCATAAAAATCAAAACCTGAACAATGCTATAACAAATTGCTAAATTTGCAGCAAAAACTCCTTAATGAACCCACTTCTGTATAACATTTGTTGTTCTTCTTTCGGCTTTTCCTGGTTAGGGGTCGCCACAGCGGAACCCCGGTCCGCTATTGATTGCCAGTAGATTTTTACGGTACCGAGGTGCCAGCCCAACGTCCAACCTTCAACGAAGGCACCCACTTCTGTATAGCATTAGAGAGCCTAAATCGGTTAGAACTACTCCACCAGCTAACACATACATAGCATCTTACCACCTGTAAAATTATCCAGACATCTGCTTGCCCAGTACTAAATAAAATTCAACACAGCTATATTCCCAGTTGGTCCTTATGGCACAGTGGCCAAAAACTCATGTCTGTCCACAAATCTATCAAATCTGCTGAGCATTATCTCACTCATACCATATTGTTAAGGCCTGAAACTCCTTATCTCTTTTCATCAGGTCAACACTCTCCCTCCCATCCTTTAAAGCCACTATGAAAGACATCCTAATCAAAAGCTGATGATGTTCTTGCTCAACACCAGGATAAACTATGTCCCTAAATGTGAACAAACACCTATTCATTCCTTACATCTCCTTACTGTCCCTTCTTCACTAACTTCCTTACTTTGATCAACTTCTCTACCCTGGTTTTCTCTCTCCAAGTATACCATAAGCCTGCTTTTCTCTCACTTTGTAATGCAATTCCTGTTTGTATTACACTAACTTAGCTTTTATTTCTCTATAAACTGGCTAAAATTTTTCTATTAAATTATCTTATAACTTCTGTCTGTTCTTAACCAAAGTTTTGATCTCTGCCTAACATATAAAGCTTTGTCAAACCCAGAGCTGTTAGACATGCTACACCTAAAGAAATCCCAATCCCTCCGAGCTACACGTTCTAGGGACCTAAACCTTGTCACCACAATAAACAGGGCACGCTGGAGGGATAGATTCCTGTCCCAGAGACTTCCTATACTCTGGAACAAGCTACCCATCTATGTTAAGCAAAGTTCTTCATTAGCACTCATCAAGAAAAATCTTGATGAGTGGATGGGAAATAGGAAATACACCCTGGGGATCACTTTTGTCTCTCTGCTGGACAGTGGCACAGGAAAATAACTTTCTTGGGTGGCGTAAGCTATGGAACCTTGCTGGCTAGGCTTACGTAGGCCCTTGGGCCGATAGCCTAGTACCTACCTATGAACCTATGTCTAATTTGGTATAATTATTTACACTGTAGTTTTTTGTATTTTAAAGACTGTAAAATTATTGTTCTTAAAATGTTTTATAATACTTTGTAGCTTTTTTCCCCAGGCATCTGCTGAAAATGGGCTCCTACCCAGTCAGACTTTCAAAGTAAGTAAATAAATCAAGCATGAGATTTCAGTCTTTTCACTTCAGCAACCCAGGCAGAGTATTTGCCTGAAATTCTACCTCTTCTCTCTATCACACAAGACAAGACAAGATTTCAAGAATACTTTCAAAACTTCCCTTCTGAAGGATGCCTTCCAGACTGCACTTGTAGCACCCTCAAGACCCCACTCCATAATCCCCTTTGCAGTCAGGTTCATAGGTAAGTATTAGCCTAGCTGGCCTTCCAGGCCATTTTAAGTCTGGTCACTTTCCCATTTTGTGCTCAAAATAGCCTATTCTACTTGGTTATAGATTGACCTTACCCATCCCATGGTTGATAATTATATATTACTCCTAATGAGAATAACTGGGATCATACCATAGATAATTTAAGGGGATCCACGCATGGGATGAAACATTTAGGATCTGCCTCCGTTCATTAATAGTACGAAGGACAGTCCTGGGATACATTTTCTGTTTCTCATCCTCAGATCTAATTTGCACTTGAAAATGGACAGGAATGAACTTTGTTTTATGTGGATGGGAGTCCACAACAGCAGTATCCCCTTCAAGATATACCTTGTCCCTCCAAATTGTTGTATTGATGTTGTAGAAGAGGTTTAGATCCCTAGACTGAGTATTTCAGATGCTATTTGACTTACAAATGTGCAGCAAATCCATCATTAATGGATGAGAGGATGCCGTGTATGCCAGACACATGTCATCTTAGCAGTCTGTAGGATACAGAATATAATGACAGGGCTTTCAGTTGGTCCATGTAAGATGTGCGGTTTAGGCTTTGTATCCTTTCAGTATGGTTCTATGGGAATGTTCCAGGTGTTGCATGCATCTGGATGGATCCATGCCAAAGGAAACAATTCAATGACTAATGAGGGCTGAATAAAGGGGGACAATGACATCACTAGATCTAGCAACAATCCCTTTGTTTATACGCTGCACGATATAGAAGACTTTCTTAAAACAAAAGACATATGTTGATCAAAAGTTAGTTCACTGTCCACATAAGTTCCCAAATCTCGAGCAACTGGGTCAACTCTTACGGGCATATTGACAATGTGGTAGTTCCTTAAAACAGATGATGTCCCAAAGGATACACGATTTAGGCGCCAGTTATTTATTTCAGACCAACCCTCCTGTAGGATGACTATGTCAATTTGGGGAGTCAATGACTTCTAATAGCTTGCAGTCATCTGCAAACTTAGCCAGACCCCTTTGGTGCTGGCTTTTTCTTCAGAAAGTAGATGCCAAACAGGAGAAGTCCCAGCACAGAACCCGGGTGGGTGGGGGGGTGGGCTCCACTGGTAACTGGTCTCTTTGTGGAGGTAACTTCCCCTGTTCTGCATCTTATATTGTAAGAAAGTTGGCAATCCAGCAGGTGACATAGCAGTTTATTCCCAGTTTATATAGGTTTTCTACTATGGGGAAGTGTCAAAAGCTTTGGCCAGGTCAGGGGGTACAAGTCTCCTTCCTTGTGAGACAGTGATGCTGATATGGACAGCATTGACAGCTGCTGCCTGTTAATTTCAATGGACATAATTTCTCTTCTTGTTTCAGTCTCTGTAAGGTACTCTCTTTTGTATTTAGTAGTACACTTCCATAAACAGCCCAAGGTCAGCAGTCACTATGTCATAGTATAGTATATGTGGATGTGCATGCACACAAAGTGCTGTCAAGCAATGAGTGAATGAATGAATGTATATGATTAGGAATGTGTGTGTACATATGCGCCAACATTGGTATATGTATGTGTGTATGCAGTGAAATCACACAATGTGTGAATGTGTGTGTGTGTGTGTGTGTGTGTGTGTGTGTGTGTGTGTGTGTGTGTGTGTGTGTATATATATATATATATATATCTATATATATACATATATATGTGTGTGTGTGTGTGTGTGTACAGGTATGTGAACGTGTTTACAAAGTGTAATCAATGAGTGAATGAATAAATATATATACTTATGTATAATTATGTGCACCTGGAAGTTGACTGGAGAGAAAGTACAACAGTTCAAAGAATTACCGAGGGTTTTAGCACCCCAATAACAGAAGGAAATGGGCAGAGTTGAAGAAGAATGGCAGCGCCTCAAAACAGCATGTGTGAGGACTATAGAACAGATATGTGGCCGAGCCAGGTGTGGATATAAGGAAAGCTGGTGGAGGAATGCTGAAGTCCAGGAAGTCTTAAAAAGAAAGGAGGAGTGCAGGAAAAAGTGGGAGATGGAAAAGACTGATCAGGCTTGGAAGGAATACTGGTTGGCTAACAAAGAAGCTAAGAAAGGAGTTGCAATGGCAAAGAACAAGACATTGGAGGGACTCTACCAGCTTCTGGAAAGTGACTCAGTAGGTGGCACGAAGAAATTATATTGGGTTGCAAGGCAAAGCCAGAAAGATAAAGAAGATAGTCAGACACCCTTCAGAAGGGATGCCAGCAACAACCTGATCACCAGTCCACAGGACATCAAAGGCAAATGCAAGGAGTATTTCCAGCAGATTCTGAATGAAGAAAACCCCACAGAAGCAGTATTGCCCCAAAAAGAGACTATGATGAGAGAAGCAGTGGAGGCCCCCTAGAAGAAGTAAGAATAGCACTAAGGAAAATGAAGTCAGGGAAAGCAGCAGATGCTGGGTGAGATGGGGAGAAATGGCTCCTGAGGGTACTCAGTAGTGTGTAGAGAAAGGTGTATCCCAGATGAATGGAGAATAAGCATACTCATGCCAGTGTACATAAACAAAGGGGACATCTACAACTGTGGGCAGTACAAAGGCATCAAACTACTGTCACACTGCATGAATGTTCTAGAGAGGGTAAGTGATAAATGAATACACAGTGTAGTAGAATATAAGATGGGAGATGAGCAGTTCAGATTCAGATCAGGATGCATCAACTGATCTGATGTTTGCAGTGAGACAGATATTTAAGAAGAAGCTAGAGATGACGAGTCCAAATGTGTATTCCTAGACTCGGAGAAAGCATATGACAAGGTCCCAAGAAACCTGACTTGGGCAGTACTGCGGTGGTTCGAAATCCCAATAACAATGGTAGAATTAGTGCAGACAATGTACAAGGGCCCAATGACTCAAGTACAAACAGTGTTTGGCCTCAGAGAGGGGTTTGCCAATGGGTGTGGGTGTGCACCAGGTGCTCTGAGCCCACTGCTGTTAATACTGGTGATGGACTACATTAGCAAGCAGGTCAGAGGGGACAGATCAGCAAAGGTGCTATATGCAGATGATGTGGCATTATAAGCAGACTCTGAGCAAGAACTTCAGCAAAGGATAGGGGAATGGAATGCAAAACTGCAGGCACATGGGATGAAACTAAGCACAGATAAGACAGTGGTAATTGCAGCAAATTGGGGAAATCAGAAGAAGCTGAGAACTGAGATAGAAGGGAAGACAGATAGCTTCAGGTGTCTGGGAAGGGTGGCTGAGGAGAATGGAAGTCTGAATGAAGAGGTTAAAGCTAGAATCAGAAGTGTAGTCTATGACAGAAGAATGATAAAGAAGCAGAAAAGTAAGGTGTATAAGACAGTGGTGAGACCGGTACTACTATATGGAACAGAACCTGGGCAGTAAACGCAGAGCAGATGAGGAAGCTAGAAGAGACGGAAATGAGGTGCCTGAGAAGGGTGGTAGGATGCACATTGTGGGACAGACGAAGAAATGAGTGCATAAGAGCAGAAGCAAAAGTAGCTCCAATTGCAGAAAAGATCAAAGAGAACAGATTATGGTAGTTCAGACACATGCAGAAAAGCAGAAGACAATCTGATGGAGAAGGTCTGGGACAGACAGGAAGAAGGTAAGAGGAAATGAGAACATCCAGCAAAGAGGTAGATGGACTGTGTGAAAGAAGATCTACAGCAGTCAGCCATGAGTGTTGAAGAAGGCATTGTGTGGCATTGAATCAAGAGCGACGGTTACACGATACTCTGACCCCATGTAGAAAGTGGGGAGAAAAGCGGGTTGATGAGGATTAGGATATGTGCAAGCATGCACACACACGTGTGAATCATATAAGGAGTAAATAAAAGTACATGTTTTTGTATAAGAATATGCATATAAACACGTTTTGTAGTAACTTGTAGTGTTGGTGCAGACAATTGCGGGTTCTACTCCCCACAGCAAGAAGACAGTTTGTTGACATTCCATTGCAGCAAAAGTGAGTGTTGTCCTTCTTGTGAGATATTAAACTGAGGTTCAATCTGCTTGAGTTGGCGGTAGCTCACATGGATGTAAACGATCCCATCCAGCTATTGAAAAGAGTAGGGAATCTTTATTTAAAATTCATAATATACATTTTATATACATTTACAATTATATATAATAATTTTTATAGTTTTCTTTCTATTTTTACATTTTTAAACCCCCCACTGTTTCTTTTCCATAACCAAAATCTTATCTTTTTCAAAGTATTGGACAATGACCATTTTCCATTGAATCTTATTTCCTTTAATCTCTAATTCCATATAATACAAAACAACTTTTCATCCCATTTATCCAGCTTTTTTGTTTTATATTTTCATAATATCCATATTCTATCATATTCAAAATCACATTTTTAATCCCTTTATACATTCTTTTTCATATATTTGTTTCCATAAATGCTTCACTCTGTCACATTTCATAAACATAAGTTCTGCAGTTTCCACCTCTCCACAATATCACCCAGAGAAAACACCAGCTCTGAAAAACATCATTCACCCCTATATTAACCTGCAATCTTTACGCTCCTCCAATAAGATCTTAGCTCAAACTACCAAAGCCAATAATTCTGCTGGGGATTCTCTATTCTCAAACTTTGTAGGTAAAATGTGGAACTCCCTACCGACCATGCTCACCTCAGAACCCTCACTCCTACAATTCAAAAAAAAAAGCTTAAACCCCATCTCAATACTCTCTGGCAATGTCCCTGTTCCAAACCTGATTAACCACTATCATTTACCCTTCTCTTACCTCACTATCCTTAACCACTTTTTAACAAGGCGCCTCGCCTTTGTAACTGACCTATGTTTTTTTTTATATGCTGCTATTGTTTTTTGTTTCCCAAGATGTGATGTATCTTTATATTGTATTTAGAACTCAACTATCTTCCTTTTTTTGCATTAACAATGTTCATATGTCTGTTATGTACTTGGAGCTTTTCTCCCCGGGCCTCCGCTGAAAATGGACATGTATCCAATCGGACTCTCCCGGTTAACAAATGTAAAATAAAAATAAATAAAATAAATAAATAAATAAATATAAATAACTTATTTCCTCAATTTTCTTGTATGGCATATTCACCTTTACAGGAAGTTTACTTATAGGTAACCTCCATAAAATATCTGTACATTCAAAATATTTTGAATACCTATTCATTCTTAAGTTTATAGCTTTTATTTTTTTCTAAATGCTTCCATGGAAAAAATAAATTCTCCATTATATTTCCAGACCATTCCTTTCTATTATTTTCTATACTGTTTATATCGATTTTCCATAACAATATTTTTTTCTTGCTATAATCTCATTTCTGTGTTCATCGTACCTTTGCTTCTTTTAAGATGTTCAAGTTTCTCCCAAATATCTTTATATTTTCCTTTTATTATATTTGCTATCAGTTTTCTTTTTTTTTCTTTCATCCAAACCAGCATTTTGTACACATTCAATAATGTTATATGTACAAATGGATTTATTAAACCCAATCCCCTTTTTAGAAACAAAGAATTTCTCTTTTTATTCGGTTTCATCTTGAAGCCCATATAAATGTGAACCATATAGACAATAATTCTTTTTCAAATTCAATTGGCATCAAAATACACTTGCTAAATGAGCTATTTTTCCTAATATTGAATTCAGCAAATAAACTTTCGTCCTATATGTAAGTTTAAAATGTTCACCAGAACAAGCAACTATTTCTTATTTTAACATATTCCTCCACTCTATTAAACTTTGTTGTTCATTAACAAACTTTAATCTTGGAATTTCTCTCTCTTCCTTGTTAACCTGAATAGCTTCTATCATACCTGGAAAAAAAAAATTCTTTACTTTTTTCCTCATTAATGCTTAAACCTAACAGATTTATTTTTTAGTGTCTTAATAGCCGTTTTCATCCTTTCTTCACTCTTAACTACTAATACTAAATCACTTGCAAATGAAAACATTGATGGGATCTGTATTCCTGCTGTTGTACAATATCTAGCTTTCTTTAATGTTAAACTTACTTCAATTACAATTGCATTAATTAATAATGCAAACAATATACTACTTATTAGACATCGTTGTTTTATGTCACTTTTTATCTCCATTTTTCTACTTAACCATTAACCACCAATTTTATTTTATTTTTTATTATACACTAATTTTAGAACATTCATTTTTTACTTAAATTATATTCTTCTAAAATCTCCCACAATACAGCATATTGTACTTTATCAAATGCTTTACTAACATCTCATATTAAGACTTCAGCTTCCACATTTATTATTGTATCTTCTACTATTTCTCTTATCATTAAAAGTTCTTAACCTCCTTTCCCTTTTTCTGCAAAAATTGTTTCATTTAACAGCTTCTTTACTTTAACTTCTATTTTGTAATATTTGCATAACTATCTTATAATCAACATTATTAAACACTACGTCTCCAATTCTATATATATCTGTTTTATATCCATTCTTCCATATAGACTTCATTACACTCGTACAAATTTTCTCATCTTGTATACCTTTTTCTAACCATTCACTAAAAACCTCTACTAGATATTTTCTTGCCATTCATTCAAATTTTTACACATCAAATATTCTACTCTATCCATTCCTGTCACATCTTCTAAGTTTGCTGTTTCAAAACTGTAACTTCTATTATATCAAATTTCTTTTCCATTTTATTTTTTTTAAAGATTTTTATGTTTAACTTGTACTTTTATTTTTCATTTCTAACAAATATTTTTATAATATAAATTTTACTACTTGCATTATTTACTTCTGTGTTTTCACTATATTACCTTCCTCATAACTTAATCCTCTTATTATTTTCTTTAACCATCTTACTTAGGACGCTACTTCCTCTTATCTGCCTTGCAAGAATATCTTTGTTTAGTCATCTTTCTAATATTTTCTTGATTCATTTCATATACTTTATTTTATTTTCTATAAATCCATTTTTATTATATCTATAAAAATTTGATTACTTATGTCTTTATATTGACAACTATTTTCTTTTTGTCCTTTGCCATTCCAAAAACTCTTTTTTATATTTTTCTTTAAATGCTATCCATCAGCTTGTCCAATTTTTGTAAAAAATCCTCATATTTATATGAGCTACCCAAAACTGTAACATTATTCTTATATAGTCATTTAATTCCACATAATTTAATCTATTAATGCCTCTACCTATTTTAATATATTGTTCCTTATCTTGAACTTCTATCCAAATTGCTACATGATCTGAAAATCCTGTAATTTTTATACCTTTATGAAATGTTTTCTAACTGATAGTATAAAGTAGTCAATTTCTCTTTTTAAGTTACCTCTTTTATAAGTCCACTTCTTATTATCCCCCAAATACATTCTACTACTTTTTATTTTATTACTTCCAAAATATCTAAGATCTGCTCCTTCTTTTCGTCTGTGTTAAGTCACAATTAAAATTTCCTACTAATATAATGTGTATGTTGACACTAACATAATCAACAATTCTCTTAAACATAATTTCTCTTTGATTTTACATACTATTATGCATATACTGCCACAATTCCGTATACTTGATTCTTCCATTTTATATCCACTATTAACACTCTTCCTAGAATCTAAAATTTCTATATTTTCTTTACTTAGAAATGCTATTCCTGAACAACTTTCGTCTCCTATATTCCATACTACTTTTCCTTCCCGTAGTTCGTTAACTTGTATTCTTCCTTCTTCCGTCAAAATTCTTATCTATTAATATTATGATATCCACATCCAATAATCTACACTCTAAAAACCCTAATCTTCTTCTTACACTCTTGATACTATTCACATAGATAAGATTCTCACTGTGTAAAAAATATTGTATTATTTTTCAGTTCTTTTCCTTGCTTGTTCTCTCCAAGTCCTGCATTTTTAAATTTAAGTTTTCTATCTTTTGCTCTTTCCAACATAATTTAATTTGCTTTTAATTCATAAACATTTCTCATCTATGTCTTCATTTGAATTACTTATTTCTTCAGCTTTTTCTACTTCTTCCCTTACGCTTTCCTTTATTTTTACTATAGCATCTTTCTCATCCTCCTTTTGTTTTTTTTATATTAACTTCTATTACACTCTCATTTACTGTAGCTTCCCACCTTTCCTGTGTATTCTTTTCTTTTATATCACAATCCATCCATGAATGCCCTACCTTTTCACATTTAATACATTTCAGTTCATTTTTTTCTTTACTTCATGACCAACACTTTGCCACAAATAAAACATGTTCTTTTATCAAAATTACATTTTTTGCCACAGAAAAAAAAACATGTCTTTGGTTGTCCCCAGTATTTTACCAAACCCCCATTTCCTTCCACACTGATTACACTAGGCATGTGTATTATTTTTTCATTTTTCATTTGCAATATCACCCCACATTCCCATTCTCCCATTCCATATACCTCTGTTGTGATAAATCTTCTTAAAATCCATTACTTCTCTACACACTGCTTTTAAATACTTTCTTAAACTGTCTCTTTCAATTTCTTTATGAAATTGTATATACATTCTCTTTTTTGCTTCTCTATTAAATGCCTGTATTACATACAAGTTCCACAGATGACCTTCTTTTTTCTTTCATATTCCTCTAGAAATTTCTCCATATATTGTGCCTCCTCAAAGAAAATGTTACAAAAAGAGCCTTTAATTAATGCAAATAAATGCTCTTACCTCTCTGGGTTTAATACCAGTGGTGATACGACACTGTCCTACATGTCATACCATCTAATTCTTTTTCTGTCTTACTATTTATTCTCATGCTATACTTTCTTCTCACTTCCAATTTCTTTTCATCCTTCTTTCACAGTTTGCACATACGATTTCTTTTTTTCTGACCTTATTTCTTGTACTTCCTCCTCCTATGTTTTGTCCATCGTTTCTCCCCACGACGCTGCTTTTTCGCTTTCTAGCTCACTTTGTTCTATCAGATCTCTTAAACATACATCCCGCAACCCTCAGACAAGACGGTTGTAACTATACATTCTCCCTGCGACTCTCCTTCACTCTCCAACAGTTTTTACTGGAATAACCTCTCTGTATCATTCTCCTCCTCTTGAAATGCCTTACCCTTCTTTTTCCACTCCTCTACTGTTATGATCCTCTTTACCGTAAATATGCTTTCTTATGAAAACTCGACTGCCGTCACCATCACTTCTCTTTCTGTCTGCTTACACTATCATTCTCACTATCATCCTCCATACTGCTTCTCTGAGCCACCTTCATGCCCAGACCAGGAAGCGTGACTGCAAATTGCATCCCCATATGCTAATCAAGCAGAGGAAGGTCCCTTGCTGCCCTGGACAAATTTCCCCTAGTAGTATAAATACCACCTTGGGTTTCTCTTGAAAAGAGGTCACTAGCCTATTGGGACTAACTTGGACAACAAAGGAAAAATAAAATACAATAAACAAACTTTTTCAGCATGTAGTATAAAAAAAGTGCAAAAATTCTGCAGACATCAAAATAAGAAGTTATGTCTTACCATAATGATCCATGTGAATTGTTCATCTCGCCTTTGTTCTTACACACGGGTTCGGAGCCGATCCTCGGCTCCGAGTCAGCCGCATCACCAGCTCCGCATCTTCGAGAAAGCTCGAGGCACAGTAATATCCCATGATCCTCAGGTGCTAACCGTCAGATCTAGTTTGCTATACCAGAAGAATCCCTTTTAGAACTGTGTCTAGAACACTTATAAACAGATACTACACAGTGTCTGGAACCGTACTGTCAAGTAGAGGAGAAAAGATGCCATTACTAATGCACAATAACATGCCAACCATATCTAGAAAAGGCTGAAAAGGAATCTAGTTGAAAACCGTTCTCCCAGACCGCAGGACGGGGGATGGAGGGGGGGGGATGTAAGAACAAAGGCGAGATGAACAATTCACATGGATTGTTATGGTAAGGCATAACTTCTTAATGTGAAATTGTTCAATCTCGCCATTTGTTCTTACACACGGGTAGCGTCCCTAGCTCCTTTTTCCCTGAGTCTCTCAAGGGAGAACATTCTTGAGTACAGTGGAACCAAACGTCGCCCTGTCCCTGGAGCTTTTGTTTAGCTTATAGTGGGCGATAAAAGTATATGGTTTTGCCCAAGTTGCCGCTGCACAAATGGTATCTAAAGGCAAACGAGCGGTATGGGCTGAAGAGGTAGCAATTGCCCTTGTAGAATGAGCTCTGGGTTTGAAAGGGAGTTCCTGTCTCGATTCAGCATATACCAAATTTATGCAATCTGAGAGCCATGTGGATAAGGTAACCTTCGTTACTGCCTGTCCTTTTCTTTGGTCGGCATATGAGACAAATAGTTGATCTGACTTTCTGTACTCTTTTGTCCTATGTAAGTAAAATCTTAGTTGTCTGTGAACATCCAACTTGTGCAATGTGTATTCTAGCTTATTGGAATGATTTTTAAAGAAGGTAGGTAGTTCGATTGATTGATGTTCTGAATCGAACAAACCTTCGGAAGGAAGGACGGATTGGTGCGTAAGGTTACTCTATCTGGATGAAAAATCATGTACGGGGGTCGAATAGATAGAGCCTGTAACTCTGAAACTCTCCTGGCGGAAGTGATGGCAACCAGAAAAAGTGTTTTCCACGAAAGAAATTTTAATGGAGTTGTGGCTGCTGGTTCAAATGGGGGCAACATGAGTTGTGACAGCATGAGATTAAGATTCCAAGGGGCTATTGGATTACGAAAGGGGGGACAGAGGTGAAAGGTACCTTTCATGAAGGCTTTACAAAGCCTGTGGGACATAAGAGAACCATCTTCACGGCCAATATGAAAATTGGATATAGCGGCCAATTGAACCCTTATATTGGATGTTGATGCTCCTTCTTGAAAAAGTGTGGTAAAGAAATCTAGTATCTTGTGTACTGGAGCCCCGAATGGATCTATACCTTCTTTGGAGGCCCAGTGCGCAAAACGGTTCCATTTGCTGTTGTACAATTTCCTTGTAGATGGTTTGTGAGAAGATACAATAATTTGTTGTACTGCAGGGGATAGTAACTCCGACCTGGCTAAGATGGGAAGCGGAGCAGCCAAGCTGTCAATTTGAGAAACTTGAGGAAGGTGTGAGGAACTCCCGACGAGTGTGTCAACAGGTCTGGCTCCGGGTCCAGTATCCATGGTTCCTCCACTTGATGAGATTGAAGGAAGGGAAACCAGATTTGTCGAGGCCAGAATGGGGCTATCAGTATTATGGTCCTGTCCAGACGTTTGGCTTTCTGCAAAAACCTGGGAATTAGTGGAAGAGGAGGAAAAGCGTAAAGGAGACCCGGGGGCCAATCATATACCAGTGCGTCCCTAGGGACACCCCCTGGAGGGGGTAACAGGGCAAAGTAGCTTCTGCATTTGGCATTCAATGGGGATGCAAACAGGTCGCAGCAAGGCTGGCCCCATCTGCGGAAGATCTCTTCTGCCACTTGAGGTTTGAGGGACCACTCGTGAGAGAACAGGATGGCTCTGCTCAACCTGTCCGCGATTACGTTGGAAGTCCCCGGGATGTGCGTTGCTATCAGAAAGCGTCCAGTGGACTTTGCCCACTGCCAAATTCTGAGGACCTCTCTGCATAACGGGTAAGATCTGGTTCCCCCTTGCTTGTTTATGTACCAGACCACTGACATGTTGTCTGTCTGAACTGTCACTGTTCCCCGAGGTAAGGACTTGTGAAAGTGTTGCAATGCTAGAAACACTGCTCTCAGCTCTAGAACATTGATGTGCAGATTGTACTCCAAGATGGACCATTGACCTTGGACTGTTTGTCCCTGAAAAAATCCCCCCCACCCTATCAGGGAAGCGTCCGTGGTTAGAGTGGCTACAGGACTGGGTAAGACAAACGGTCGTCCTAGTGTTAGCTTTTGACTGTGTATCCACCACAAGAGATCCTTCTTGCAAGAATTCGTGATCAAGATTTCGTGAGACAGTGGAAGTTGTAGATACGACCACTAGGCGAATAGCATCCATTGAAGAATAAAAATAAAGAGCTGGAAACAGCACACTCAAACCGCACTTTATTGTAGTCCACAACAGAATAAATCCACAAGAGTTAAACACCAAGGTAAACGCTTTAGAGCAAGTAAATGCGTTTTCGTCAGCTGAAAGCTACGACTTCATCAGACAAATACATTTAATTAATTGACCTTTATATAATAAAATTCAAAGAAAAAAAAGACCAATGAAAACAATTGCATCCTGTTTAAACCAATAGTGTTATTGACAACCTAAAGAGCTCATTATAATAAAACCTTTCATAAAAAAAGAATATCATATGAACCTGTTAAAATCTCTTTAAAAAATGGTTCTGATTTATAAAAACTTTTATAAAAATTATTCAAAAAAATCCTTAAATAATCAATTTCTTTTGAAACAATATAATTAAATAAGTACATTAAAAACTTTAATTAAATTCATGTAGAGCTGTGTTTTATTTGTAACAAGAAGGGAGTAAAAGGTGAACCATTGAAGAATCCTCATGTGCATCCTGCCTAAAGGAACTACAAGAAGGGAGGCTGCCATCAAGCCTAGCACTCTTAATATTTGTCGTGTAGGGACTCTCTTGTTGTGAAGAAGGAGCGAAATTTGATGCCTGAGGTCTGATACTCTTGGTGGGGGGAGAGTAACTTGAGCCAGGGAAGTGTCTAGCTGTGCTCCTATAAATAAGATACGCTGTGACGGCGATAAGACAGATTTTCCAAAATTCACCGTTATGCCTAGTGAAGAGCAAAGACTGATGGAGTAGTCCCTGGCTTGTACAAGACGATACTCGGTGGTGGTGGATAGGAGCCAGTTGTCTAGATAAGGAAACACCCGGAATCCGTTTCATCTCAAGTGAGACACTACTATTGCCATGCATTTGGTGAACACCCTGGGGGCTGAGGTGAGACCAAAGGGCAGAGCGCGAAACTGGAAATAACTGGCTCCCAGCCAGAAGCGCAAGTGATCTCTGGATGCCCTGGCCATCTTGATATGGTAGTATGCGTCTTTGAGATCTATAGAGCACATCCAGTCGCCCTTCTGCAGAAAAGGGAGGATTGACTGAAGCGTGACCATCCTGAACTTTTCCTTTTTCACAAAGGTATTTAACTTGTTGAGGTCTAAAATTGGCCTCCAGTCCCCTGTTTTCTTTGGAACTAAAAAGAACCTTGAGTAAGTTCCAGATCCTATTTGGTCCGCTGGGACTGGTTGGATGACTCTGTTTTCGAGCAACTTTCCTATCTCTATGGTTGCTTGGTCTCGCAGACTGGGTGGAACGTCTGGGAGTTTTTTGGAGTTGGGTGGCATTTTTATGAGGGGGATGTTGTAGCCTCTGGTAACTATGCTTTTTACCCAGTAATCTGATGTAAGATTTAGCCAGGCCTCTGGGTATAAAGCCAAGCGACCCCCGACTGCCTCCAGAGTAGGACAGCCGGGCCTGCACTCAGGAGTGCTGGAAGGGCTTTCCAGAGAAGGTCTCTCTGTCACCCTGATTTTGCGGACCCCCTCTGCCGGCTGGGCGGCGTCTTCCGTTTCTTCCCCCTCCTCTGCCTCTGGAGGGGGCGTCACTTTGGGTGTGCTGAAAAGATCCCAGAGTCTTCCGGAACCACATTTTTCCTCCTCATTGCCCTTTAGGGTAGGGTCTAGATGGAACGGAAAAACGGACCCCTACGGCAGACATGGTCTTCCCTTCTTGTTCACACCTCGTGAGAGTCTCCTTTACTTTGGGCCCAAACAAGGAGGCACCATCGAAGGGGGCGTTGGCAAAGGAAGACTTAAAGGCTTCCGCAAAGGAGCATAAGCGCAACCAGGATTGTCTTCTCAGGGCGATCGCTGAAGCTGCCGCTCTACTCGACCCTTCGGCTGCATATGAAATAAGCCTCATGGACGAGCTGACTATGGAATTTAGGGTGTTAAGTTGCGCTGTCACTTTCTCGGCGACAGCAGCATCTGTGTGTCTCTGGAGAGTATCTCCTAGTTCCTTAATGAGATCTCTCTGTAAACGCGTGAAATGCGTAAGGTAGTTGAGCGATCGGATGGAAAAAGTCGCCGAACTATATATGCACTTCCCATATCTGTCCATTGTCCTAGAATCCTTATTAGGAGGATGGACAGAGGAAGATGATTCAGACATCTCTTTCTTAGCGGCCGCCGCCACCACCATAGTATCTACGGGAACTCCTTTTGTAAGATAGGATTTATCTTGAGAAGCCGTCATGTATTTCTTGGATTTAAGAGGCACTGGTTCCACTGTATCAGGTGTTTCCCAAGCCCTCCGAGCTATTAGATCCATAAGATCGTCAAAGGGTGGAGTCACCCAGGAGGTAGAAGGTTGAGTCCCAAATGCCTTCAGTAAGACCGATTCATCCACAGAAGGGGTAAGGGTTTGCCAGTCACCTCTTTGCTTTAGGATTTCCAAATTGTCTGCAAACGAGACATCCTCAGAGGTGGACCATGGGAACCCTTCTGCTTCATCTAAATCGGTATCAGATGTGAGAGAATCTATGTGCCTCCTCTTGCACAGTCATTTCCTCGGAACATCCTCAGCGGGAGCTTCTGGGGATGCATCTGAGGAACCAGAGTCGTCCTGTGGGGACTTCTGAGGCATTGGGTCTCGACGCTTGGTAGGTACCGAAGGCACAGAAGCAGAACGCGGACCTTTTGGGGAAGAAGATGAAGATACCGATGAAGTATGTGTCTGATCAGACAAGACCTTCCTCATGATGTCAAAGGCACCGGTGCCCCGACCTGAAGATCCGACCCGATCCGAAGAAGGGGTCGTTTCTCCGGAATCGGAACCACGGGCTCCGACATCGAGGACGGATCCGAACTGATCTGAGCCGAGGCACCGAGGAGAAGAGTCAGAACCGATATCTCGGTTCGACTATACCCCCCGGAACCCAGGAAAGATGTTCAGCTCCGAGACTCTCCGGCTGGTTCCGAAGGAGTCGAGGTCAACGGTGCCGATACTGGAGGCTTCGGCACCGAGGGCTTTACAATTATCGGTTCTTCGACTCCTAACACCGATGACTCGACGGGTCTCGGAGGAGGAAGTGTTGAGGGAACTGGAATAGCTTTGAGTTTCGAAACCAGCTGGGACGAAACCTCGATTAATTTGGACAAAGCCGAGTTCTCCATAAGCTTCTGTACCACTCGGTCCACATCGAGTCGGAAAGTGGCCTCGAAGAACGGGTCGAAGGGATCGAAGCAGTCACCGAGCGAAGGATAGTAGATGGTGGGACCTCTGATACCAGCTCCAAAACCTGAGCCTCGTGCAGAGATAAGGTCTCGACACCCGGCACCGAAGTCATAGGAGCCGGTGTCCGAATCTGAAAAGAGATGCTCAGAGCCGATGACTTGGGCTCCGACACTCTTGAAGACTTCGACCCCTTCGAAGACTTTGAAACCTGTTCAGCCTTATCCAGGGCCTCCTGAAACTCAGGTTTAAGCAACCCTCTGTCAACCAACTTCCTGCGTCTTTCCAGCATGATCCTCCCACTAAAGGAATGACAGATGGAACAGTCTTCCTGCAAGTGGAGAGGGCCAAGACAGTAGACGCAGGATGAGTGGTTGTCAGTAATGGACATCTTCTGTCCGCACTGACACCTTTTAAAACCACTTTTGGTCTTTTCTGACATTTTTAACAGAAAGGGAAAAATCCAAGAAAAACACAGCATTCTTAAGAAAAAAATCCCTACAATACAGTTTAAATGTAATATATATATCTAAACTGTAAAACACACACACAGCACACTAAGATATATATTTATATGAAAAATAGAAAAAAGTTAAAGGCAAAAAACTATTTTTTTTTAAGTACTGTAAATTCATACAGAAAAACGACCTAAGGCCTTTACTAAGAATTTTAAGGTAACAAACTAACTAAACTAGTCTTAAACAACAACTATATAATAAACTTATCAAACACTATAAAGAAAGAGTATAAAAAATAAAATTAGAAGTATATAACAAGAAATATATAGTAAAAATTCTACTGGCCCGAGCCTCTCGATGCGATCTGCTGCTAGCGGCAAACTAGATCTGAGGGTTAGCACCTGAGGATCATGGGATATTACTCTGCCTCGAGCTTTCTCGAAGATGCAGAGCTGGTGATGCGGCCGACTCAGAGCCGAGGATCGGCTCCGAACCCGTGTGTAAGAACAAACGGCGAGATTGAACAATTTCACATCATGGGTTTACTTAAAAGGACAAAAATCAAAGCTCCTGTTCTTTACCTTTGGGAGTAACTGATTAACAGTTCTTGTACACACAACTGTTTTAACAAATAGTCTAAGCAGTAAGTGCACACATTTTCATAGCTCAGTTATATAACGCACACTTGTGTACCATTTCCAAGTCAGACAGTTACAAAACATTTGTTCAGTAAAGTCCCTTCAGTTTTCAAGAGAAATTATTAGACAGACAATTAATTTCCTTCATAACAAAAGCAGCTTCTCAAACAAAGTAAACATTTGTTCAACATAACTGGACGGGATAGCTTCTAACAGCTTTCTTCAGGAATCTGCCAACTGCAGCAGCAGTAACCTTTTTTTGTGACTATATCTAACTCCTCCCTAGTTTCCTTGGCTACCTTGCTGACAGCAGTAACCTTTTTTGTATCCATAGCTAGCTTCCCCCTTGGTTTCTTTGGCTACCTTGCTGGCTGCTTGTCTTAGCCTTGAAGGTGTAGCCTCCACAGCCATCAGTATGCACCTGACAACCCCATAGTAAAGAGCCAACAGTTTGAGTCTCTGCAGATGGGCTGTATGACTAAGTCAGGCCATCTGCATTCAGGTGGCCTAGATTATGGGTAATATTAAGTCTGAATACCTGGAGGGCTAATGCCAATGAGCAAGCTTACATTTACAATCCTTCTGCTTATTAAATTAATGCAAAGGGATATGATCTATAATGGCTCTACCCAAAAGATAAGAATTCAATATTTCACTGGCAGTGTTCATGTTTAAACATCCCCTTTTAATACCAAAGTATCACTGTTCAGCATTACTGAGTGTATGGTTAATGAAGCAGTCCAGGTGTTCAACACCCTTTCCATATATTGTGATGGGACTGCCCTGATCCCGATCTTAGAGGTATCAACAAAGACAATAAATGAAGTCCAAAGCTATTAAGATCAGTAATCGACACATCATGAACACAATGTGTCCTTCAATTTCTGAAATACTTGCTCCATGGCATCTGCCCTTTTGACATTCAGTGGGAGTTAAATCCAAGGCTATGCAACAGAGGTAAAGGTAAACTTAGTTTGCCAAGCCAAGAACAGCTTCAACCTGCCTTTTTGTAGTAGAGCTGGGCAAGTTCTGCAACACATCTACCTATAGTAAATGTAATAAATCCAATACGCAGTTCAAATGACAATAAAACACTCAATATTTAATAAAACAAAAAACAACCGGTAAGCGCTTTCATTCACAAAGAATTTCTTCAGACCTGGTTGTCACACATACAAAATTCACATTTATAGTTTGCTCAAGTCACATGACCCAAAACATTAGCAGTGTTTTAACCCTTTCTTACATAACACTGCTTTAAAGTTTTCCATATCATTCATACCTGGATCTGCATCTGTAATTCCCCTTGATATTAATAGTAAAGTCCCGAGCCTTTTCCTACTATTTTGTTCCCCAGTACCAAAAACTTACAATAATTGCAGCCTTCACATCTTGGCATCCCATTATAAGTAAAAGGAGTATTACATTTTTTAGTTTCTAAAAATACTCAAGACTTTTCTCTCTTTTTGTGACAAAAGTAGGACTCTCATATAAAAAAAGCACCTAACGCTTGGAAATTCTTAAAAAATTTCCAATTATTTGTGATGATCTGCTTAATACTGTACATATCTATTGAATTTTCCAATGTAAAACTCAGATTATAATCTATTCCTTCACTATTTCTTTCAACATCCTTTATTGTCCCTTTTTTTCTTCACGGCTTTAATTTTATCTATTGCTTCACTTATTACTCCAATATGGTAACCCCTGATTAAATTTTTTTTCTTAACATTTCGCATTCTTCCAAAAAATACTCGTCTTCATCAGTGAGTCTATTTATTCCATCAGCCTGACCAAACACAATATTATTTTTCAAGTTCACACTATGTAAACTGCTATATTCCAAGTAGCTGTTACTCTGGACATCTTTTTTAAAAATTTTAACCAAGATTTTCCCCCCTTTCTTGTACACAGTGAGATCTAGGTAATTCACACTAATTCTACTTCTATTAAAAGAAAACTTTGAATAGCTTGTAATAGAATTTAAATATTCACAGAATTTCAACAGTTCCGACTCAGAACCTTCCCATAAAAATAAAAGTCCTCAATAAAGCGCTTGTAAAAATAAATATTGCTAGCAAATGAAGAATTAAAAATAAATTCTCTTTCCCAACTGGTCATGAACAAATTGGCATAGCTCGGGGCCATAGCTGCCCCCATAGCTACACCTTTATTATGTTTAAAAAAATCTACTGTCAAAGCTAAAAAAATTGTAAGACAATATTACATCTAAAAGTTCAGCCAACAGACTAATCTCCTCACTTGAGCAAACTATAAATGTGAATTTTGTATGTGTGACAACCAGGTCTGAAGAAGTTCTTTGTGAATGAAAACGCTTACCGTTTTTTTGTTTTAAAAAAATAAAGTAAAATCAAGTTGGAGGTTGCAGGAGCAAAACAGGTCCAAAAAATGAAGAGTATCTCAGGACCAACTATGTAAAAAGAATGAGTATTTATTTAAAGATGAGCGCTTTCACTGTTAACACAGCTTCTTCAGATCTAAGTTAAAATAAATAAAAACTTAAAATGGTTCTTTTATAGCGTTGCCACCCCTCCGTTTTTTTTCTGGAGTGCCCGGAAATCAGTAGGGCACTCCGATTCTCTGGTTCTTGCACTCGGAGTCCGGAAATAGCGACGTCAGGCTCGTCAGCGCGTATTAAAAAAAAAAAAAACATTCCCGTCTTGGACTCTCGTTGATTGGCTGCTTGCTGCAGACAAGGCTCGTGCAGCAAGCAGCCAATCAACACGTAGAGTTACTAGTCAAAGCCCTGCAAAGCCCGCGAAAATTTATGAATATAAAGCGGCGCTTCAGCTTCAGTTTTTACCTTTTACTTTTGTACAAAGGGTGCTTTAAGATCTGAAATTCTTGCTTGGACGTCGTCTTCATTGGATTGCCTGCTGCCTGGAAGCCCTGCCTGCTGCCTGGAAGCCCTGCCTGGAAGCCCTGCCTGCTGCCTGGAAGCCCTGCTGCCTGGAAGGATTGCCTTAGCCGTGCTGCTTGCCTTGCTTGCTGGAGTCTTGCCCTGGCTGGAGGAGAAGTGCTGTGGACTGGGTGGTTGTGTGTTCCCCTGCTTGCTGGCCCTTTAGCTGCCTGTTCTCTTCTGCTGCTGAGAGCTTGTTTTAGTAGCCCTGCTGCTGATTTTTCTGGAGGTAAGTGGATTTTTTTTAATGGATTAATTCTTTGGAATTAAGGTAGATTTTCAAAGATTAGTGTGACAAGGGGAATGAAATATTGCCAGCACAGCTACTAGTGAATTTTTTAAATATTAAATTTATATTAATTCACTAGCTGTGCTGGCACTATCTCATTCATTGATGGTGACAAGATGTGTGTAACTATCTAGATGTTCAACATGTGGTGATTAACTAGAACAGTTTCTAATCTGGTTTTGGACTTGGTTGCAGTGAATATATAATGACTTCATGATTTGTATAAGATGCTTGAACTGTAGATCTGTCTTTCTAGTCTGTCATCACCGTGATGTTTACCTTGACCTGTGTTTCTTCCTAGGGTGTCTTTGTAGGGTGTACAGTCTTCGTAGTATAGTGAGGCTTAAATGTAGCTTTTTTGTCTAGTTTGTCATCACAACTGTTTACCTTTTATCTGTGTTTTCTAGGGTATACCGTCTATACCAAAGCTTAGCTCATTTGATGTTACAGTGAATATATGATTACATGATTTGTATAGGATGCTTGGACTGTACAACTGTCTTTTCTAGTCTATCATCACCGTGATGTTTACCATGACCTGTGTTTCTTCCTAGGGTGTCTTTCTAGGGTGTACAGTCTTCGTAGTATAGTGAGGCTTAAATGTAGCTTTTTTGTCTAGTTTGTCATCACAACTGTTTACCTTTTATCTGTGTTTTCTAGGGTATACCGTCTATACCAAAGCTTAGCTCATTTGATGTTACAGTGAATATATGATTACATGATTTGTATAGGATGCTTGGACTGTAGAGCTGTCTTTTCTAGTCTATCATCACCGTGATGTTTACCTTGACCTGTGTTTCTTCCTAGGGTGTCTTTCTAGAGTGTACAGTCTTCATAGTATAGTGAGGCTTAAATGTAGCTTTTTTGTCTAGTTTGTCATCACAACCGTTTACCTTTTATCTGTGTTTTCAAGGTATACCGTCTATACCAAAGCTTAGCTCATTTGATGTTACAGTGAATATATGATGACATGATTTGTATAGGATGCTTGGACTGTAGAACTGTCTTTTCTAGTCTATCATCACTGTGATGTTTACCTTGACCTGTGTTTCTTCCTAGGGTGTCTTTCTAGGGTGTACAGTCTTTGTAGTATAGTGAGGCTTAAATGTAGCTTTTTTGTCTAGTTTGTCATCACAACTGTTTACCTTTTATCTGTGTTTTCTAGGGTATACCGTCTATACCAAAGCTTAGCTCATTTGATGTTACAGTGAATATATGATTACATGATTTGTATAGGATGCTTGGACTGTAGAACTGTCTTTTCTAGTCTATCATCACCGTGATGTTTACCTTGACCTGTGTTTCTTCCTAGATGTCTTGAGTATATAGCAAGGCTTAATGTAGTTGCTTTTCTTTGGGACTGTAAATGTGAAATATCTCATGTGGTTTTGAGCTTGTTACAGTGAATATACACAGGATATTTTCTAACGTTTTGTTGTGTAGATATTAAGTTTTGAGACGACTTAAATATTTATTTAGTGACACTGGGCCACTACCTTGGCATTGGTCAAACTAGCAATGTTTATTACTATTGCACAGTAAGACTGACCACACTTTGTTAGGGCCTTAAAGTTGCTTATAAGGAGTAGCTGGCTGATTATGTTGTAGTCTGGGGAAAAGGGGGGCATAGTTAGTAAACTTGTGCCAGCCTTTCCCTTGTGTATATAAATCAGACCTCAAGTGCGTCTCAACTGCTTTAGCAGGGGCCCAAAGCACTGTTAAATAGGGTGCTCGAGGTCTTCACTTGGCCACTATGCTCAACTCTAACTGTGCCAGTGGGAGGAGGAGGTGGTGAGGATCTGGAGTGGAAAAGGGGAGAAACCAGCCCCAAGTTGACTGGTCTCTGTGCTTTGCACTTAATATGGGGTGTTGCATCTGGAATTGTGGGGCTACGGAATTCATCTTTATGTCTGCCCATACGGTCTCTTATCATTATGCAAGTTATTACTGTTGCAGCCAGAGGGTATTATGATTGCTGAGTTACATATTTCATGTTTATCATTGTGTCGGCCCACACTATGTCCTGTTTGTCTTTATGCAAGTTATTACAATTGTAGCCAGAGGGTATGATTGCTGAGCTGCCATGTATTTCATCTTTATCTTGTCAGTCCACAGTATGCCTGAACTTTCTTGCTGTGTTCAGACTCAGCTGGATAACGTTTGCACTGGGTTCTACATAAAAGTAGAGGGTCTTAATTTGGTGCATTGCTGTAGTGTCTGACCCATGTGTTTTACACACAGTTGAATGCCTTCTGTGCATATTCTGCTGTCACACCAGGTTCATGTGCAACAGCTGCAAGTCCCTCAGACAGGAGTTGCTTCTGCCTTTCATTGCTTTACCTTCACTGTAATTTTTCATGAGGAGTCTCATTTTTTTTTCCCTATACCAACTTGGTATTACTAGGGTGTGAAAGTCTGGAGATTCACATGTGAATGTGAACTCTGGCTAGTGGCTACTGACTGACACAGGCCCCACCAGGCACTGGTGTTGGTCACAAGTGTTTTGATTTTCTATTAATAGCGGTTTTGGTTTATTGTAGTGTTGAGCAAGGATCCTAAAAGAATCATGTTCAGAAAAGGTCAATGGATCATCAAGAATAGGCTGAAAGCGCGTCTCCTAAGAGGTTTTTCTGCAGTTATAATAAGGTGTGGGAGCAAAGCTACTCATGGGTGCGGCCTGTTCCAAATGCAGATGCCATGGCAAAGTGCACATCCTGTGGAACAACTTTCACTGTAAAATGGGATGGGGAAAGGCATTGAAAAGCCATCAGAAGTCAGACAAACATCATCAAAGCCTTCAGCTCCAGAGGCAGAACCTCGTAATGACCAAGTTTATTCAGCCACGTAGTGTAACCAGTGAAGCTTCCAAAGTCACTGCAGCTGAAGTGACAGCAGTCTATCATGGAGTGAAACATGGTCACTCATATGTATCCATAGATTGTGGAGGTAAGCTGGCACTGACAGTCTTCCCTGATTCTACTTTGGCTTTGAAATTCACCTGTGGGAAGACAAAATCTGAGAGTATTGTCATGAATGTTCTTGCACCTCATTCAGAGGAGCTCCTTCTGCAGGAACTTGGCAATTCCTATTTCTCAGTGGGATCAGATGCATCCAATAAAGGGAACAGAAAATGTTCCCTTTAGTTATTCAGTACTTTACTCACACCCATGGCACACAACAGAAACTCCTTGATTTCTATGAGGATCATAACGAAAGTTCTGAATGTATCTTTACTAGAATAAAGGACATCCTTGTGCATAAAGGACTCAAAGTACAAAACATTGTTAGCTATGCTGCAGACAATGCCTCAGTCAATTATGGAAAGCACAGGTCTGTTTTTAAAAGTTTGAAATCTGAGGTGCCTCACATCATTGCAGCAAACTGTTTATGCCATGTAATACATAACTGTGCCAAGCATGCAAGCAAGGCCCTTGCAAAGTTTGATGTGGAGACTCTGGTTTTGAAAGTACATAGTGAGTTTTCAGCATCTGCTAAAAAATGGCACTGTTGAAAGGCTTCTATTCTTTCCTAGACCAGGACTTTAAGGAAATAATGCAACATGTTGTAACAAGGTGGCTGTCTTTGTTCCCAGCTGTGGCAAGGCTGGTAGAATGTTGGCCTGCTATTAAAAGTTATTTTATTAGTCAAGGGCCTGAGGACTGTCACCCCCTTATCTGGAAATTTGTGGAGGCCGATGAGGATGGCATCAGTGGGGATGTGTCTGAGGCAGAGTGCTACATACATTTCATGCACTACATCCTGCAGGTATTCCACAAGTCTATAGCAAAACTTGAAAGTAACACTCTCTCTGCTCCAGAGTTGTACACCGTGATGAAAAGTCTAAAAGATGAGTTGCAGAGAAGGCTAGATGACCAGTTCTTTGGTACTAAAGTTTCATCTGCCTTACAGCACTTTACTCCAGCTGTCGCACAGCAGGTCTGTAGGACCTTCTGTGATTTTACAGTAAAGCACTTTGTTACCTACAGAAGTGGTTTGACTATGATAATAGTCCCTTTAAAGCTATGCAGGTCCTCAGCCTCCAACATCCTGTAACTTGGCCAGAACTGCATACAGTTGCAGACCTCTTCAAATTGGATGTGGACATTGAAGCACTTTACTCAGACTACTGTACTTTAACTGCTGCATTGCCAGCCCTGTTACAGATGACAGAGGCATCTGTAAGTGATCGCTGGGTGACTTTTTTAGTAAAGCTCCAGACTGCAAGCCACTTTATAGACTGGTGCAGTTTGCTCTTTCAATCCCCCCCAGCAATAGCTTTGTGGAAAGGGTTTTTCACTTATGGGGAATGCGTGGACTGATGTAAGAAATAGAATGCTTGTGTCACTTGTGAAGGCAGAGTTGCAGGTCAAGCTAAACTTTAACATGAGTTGTTCGCAATTTTATTCATTTGTGAGAAATAACCAGCCATTACTTGAGGCTGCTAGATCAAATGCCAAATATAGCTTCAAGTATAAGCAATGATTTCTAGCAAAACTGAAGATACTTTAAACAGTTGCTTTTCTTTTACTATTGTGTGTGGTGAACCCTTAATGTACTGCTTTGAATGAACTGGTGTTTTTTTATCTAATTGTATTTCCATTTTAGTACTACCTGTGATATGAGACTTGGGCTTAGTTTTCCCATGCTTGTGTGTGATGTACTGTTGTATGTAGTGAACCTTTTGAAGTATTGCTAAATAAAGTTTTTTTTATTTACTTTTGACTCGTTGCACATTTTTCTACTTATTGGTAACTGTATGTGATATTAAAGACATGCTGAAGGGTGCTAGAGTAAAGGGGTGTGGCTATTAAAAGGAATGGGTGTGGCTTGATTGTGCATGGGGCGGGGCTTGTTTATCAGGAAATGGCACAGTAGAAAGGTGGCAACCCTATTCTTTTATATGATCACCTCTAGTGGTCAAACAAGTAATTACAATAAAGAAAACAAACTGATTCTCACATAGTTTCGCTATTTTTCATGTCATTCCATTTGAAATGTAGTTGACTAGGATTTTTTGTATCCTTAGGATAGGTATTGTTTGAGCATTTAATATTCATTTGATTTGTGATTTCAGGATATATTTTTTGTATATTTAACTGGTTATTCATTACATGCATTCTTATTGTATTTACTTGTTTGACCACTAGAGGTGATCATACAATAGAACCAGTTTATGTTCTTTTCATTGTAATCACTTGTTTGACCACTAGAGAATTTAGCCTTTTTCTTCCCCTTCAACACTCACTTTTTATTTATGATATTTCTTATGTAGGTTATATATATTTTTCCTGTCATTTCATTTGGAAATGTAGTTGACTGGGATTTTCTGCATTTTCAGGACAGGCATTGTTTGAGCATTTAACATCTATTTGATTTGTGATTTTTATGATGTATATCCAACTTTTTATTCATTCATTATATGTATCCTCATTGTAATTACTTGTTTGACCACTAGAGGTGATCATACAAAAGAATCAGTTTATGTTTTCTTTAGTGTAATTACTTGTTTGACCACTAGAGGTGATCATATAAAAGAACCATTTTAAGTTTTTATTTATTTTAACTTAGATCTGAAGAAGCTGTGTTAACAGTGAAAGCGCTCATCTTTAAATAAACATTCATTCCTTTTACACAGTTGGTCCTGAGATGCTCTTAATTTTTTGGACCTGTTTTGCTCCTGCAACCTCCAACTTGATTTTACTTCTAAGTGCTTTTTAAACTGGGTGACAGGCAGCATTCATCTGGTGTATTCAGTGGTGTGCTGTTTTAAGTCTAATAAATAAAGTGTTTTATTGTCATTCGAACTGCGTATTGGATTTATTACATTTACAATTGGAACTGAACACATCTACCTATTCAGCTTGAGGCATTACTGTTCCCCTGCCTATTACACAGCACAAATACAGGCTTCCACCAAGCTTATCTTGCATTTAAGCTAGGTTTACGGTTAGTCAGATTGGTGCAGGAAGCCCAAAAAGGCCTGCACATTAGGAAGAAAACTTTCCTCAGAGAAATTGTACACGTAGTCCAGACAGCATCTTGCTTGGGGTCTACATATCCTGTCCATGAGCCTCTGGAATGTCACTGTTGCTTCTGAGGGTCCAAATAGCATAACTCTGTAGCAAAACAGGCCATATGGTGCGCAGATCAACATTATTTCCTTTACCTATGGGATTAATGGAACTTGCCAATAGTTTTTAATTAGCTCCAAAATGGAGACAAAACTAGTCTTGCCTAACTTTTTTCAATAGCTTATCCACTCAAATTTGGAAGCAAACTCCCAGATCTATCAGGCTTGAGTACCTCTAAAATAGGGTTATTACACTTTCTAAAACTTAAGAGCGAGTATTTTCTATACATTTTGTTTCACTGCTAGGCATTGGTATTCTGGTCCCCAGTATGGTTTTAGATTTATCTTTTCATGAAGAACAGTCTCACTGTTATGCTATATTAAATTGATCCCTCCAGATAACGGACTATACATCCCTGTTCCTCAGTACCTTTTGCTGCCAAGGCAATGACAGTGTCTCACTCATCTTGTCTTGCTGACATGTTGTGGATGTATTAACTTCTTCTGCAAACATACTATAACCTCAACTTCCTTCTAAGGCTTCATAACATTTACCTTACTCTTGGGTGCTAATCCTAACTCTTTCCTTTGCGGTATCACTAAACAAGAAATGCAGACAGGTACGGATGCACACACAGGCCCATACCACCCCCCCTCACACACAACACCTTATCTAGCCCTTATGCTAAGCCCTAACCAACAAACACTCATACACACACACACACACACACAGCCTTTACGCTAAGCCCTAACCAACAAACACTCATACACACACACTGCCTTAGTACCACTTATCTTATATTAATTCTGCAAACTTCAACTATTCCTGCCCTCAACAAAGAAAAATTTGACCAATTCTGACACCTGAAAATCTGTTGACATACATGTATATATATATATATATATATATATATATATATATATATATATATATACCACCTCTCCCCACCCATGCACTAATGAATGAATGTGTTTATATGAAGGTGGACCTTCTATTAAGCTTTCTAACTTTCGTCCTATTGCTTTACTCTCCCCATTAGCTAAGATAATGGAAAAATGTATTCACAAACAACTACTTAACCATTTATTACAAAATAACCTACTAGCAAACTGGTTTATGCAACACTGCCTCCTCCTAAATCCCAAGAAAACAAAACTACTGCTTTTTACTCCAACTCATAAATCACCTAGTCCATTCTTCTCTGCAACCTCTAACAATGGTATCAACATAACCCCAGATACTACAACCCGCCTACTAAGTGTAACAATTGATAATCGTCTCAGCTATGATGACCACATCAACTCCACCATAAAGTCTGTTAAAAAACATGGTACCCTGTATAGAATTAAACCCTTCCTTACCCCTTCTACAAGGAAAAATATTGCCCAGACCCACCTTATTTCAACCCTTTTCTATGCTTCTGTTATATATACTAACCTATCCAAAAACAACCTCTCTAAACTCTCCACCTGTTATAACAGCATATCTAGATTCATCACATGCTCCCCCTTTAAAACTCACCACTGCCTCAACCTCAAACAACTTGAATGGCTAGAATTGCAAAACCATATACTTTGTCAACAACTACTTATTACTCAAAAGATCCTATACCACCCTAACAATACCCCTATCCTCACTAATCTAATTACACCATAT
This sequence comes from Protopterus annectens, assembly GCF_019279795.1. NCBI lineage: Eukaryota > Metazoa > Chordata > Ceratodontiformes > Protopteridae > Protopterus > Protopterus annectens. The sequence continues at coordinate 633,374,063 of NC_056739.1, read as the reverse complement.
AAAAATCTAGCTACACTACGCTCTGCTAATAAGCTTCTAGTTTACTCAATTAAAGCTAACAACAAAGCCGGTGATTCACTTTTCTCAAACACTGCAGGGAAAAACTGGAATCAGCTTCCTTCAGAATTATCAGCCCTTGCTTCTACTTCTCTACTTAAAGAACATCTGAAAAATTATTGACTTTGCCCATGTGCTAACCCAGACTGATATATTTTCCCCCTTCCTGCTCTTACCCCTATCCCTACTCCTCTAACCTATGCCTCCAAATCTAGTTACTACTCTTTTCTTCATAATATGAGGATAAAATATAAGTTCTTTCTCTCTTAACTGAGTCTTGCTCATACCTTCTAGTGTGTTTTGTATAATTTTTAGTATAATTTTTCTAAAATTGTTATAGTTTTTAATTTTATTATTATAATTGTTCTTTTGACGATTGCTACCTCTGTATTGTGATTTTTCATGTCTTTTTACATTGTTAACTTTGTCACTGTTCATGCTTGGAGCTTTTCTCCCCGGGCCTCTACTGAAAATGGACATATATCCAGTTAGACTAGCCCGGTCAACTAATGTAAAACAAATAATAAAAAAAATATCCATATATCCGTATGGGTCCCTATCAGTTGATCGACTTCAGAAACTTGAAATTCATATGGCTGAGACCATATGATAGAGTTTGTGAAAGTACAAAGCTTTTGCATGGACCTTATGGTAAAGTGCAGATCGGGAAATCTACCCTTTTCCTCACTGCAGTGTGTTCTTGGAGCTGGTATATATAATTTGCAGTGGGTGTTGGGGTGCAGGGGAGGGGGCTCGCTCCCCTGCAAAAACGTAAAAAAGGAAGATTTTTGTGTGTGTTTTTTTTTTTTTTTTTTTTTTTTAACATTTGAGTTTTGAAAACTTGATCATATGGTCTCGCCCATATGCATTTTGAGTTTCTGAAAACTCTTTCATCTGCCATACACCTATATATATATATATATATATATATATATATATATATATCTATATATATATATATATATATATATATATATATATATATATAAAACGGCCACTTCTTCGACGTGTTTTGCGCAAACCGAAACCGCAAAAATTTTTAAATGTCGAAAAACATTCGACGTTCGACATTACCGGCCGCACAACACCTCCACACCTAAGCTACCATGGGTCAAAAAGGGGCGAGGTTTTGCCGTTTGCACATTCGGAATTCGACGTCCGTGACTATCGCATTACGGCCTTCATGCAACTCGAGTCGCCCATATCAGGATCGGCATTATAAAGGTAAACCATATATATATATATATATATATATATATATATATATATATATATATATATGTGTGTGTGTGTGTGTGTGTGTGTGCGCGCATATACACACACCTGTGCACTCATACAATGAAAATAAATGCAAATGTTTATGAATTTATGTTCACTGTACATATGTATTTGATGTCTACATTTATTTTATCTGTTGACATTTATTTACCTAGAAAGTCCAGCTGGGAACAGGTGCCCTTTGTCAGTGGTGTTGACATTTGTTTACCTGGAAAGTCCAGCTGGCCACAGGTGCCCTTTTTCAGTGGTGTTCTGGGGAGAAAAGCTCTAACAGGTTATATTTAATGCAATCAATGTTTACAATAACAAATTTTATAATACAGTTCCAATGAATATATAGCATAATAATCAGTACAACAACATTTGTATTGATATTCACAAACATTAATATAGAAGCCTTGTATTGAGAATTTACAGATAAGAATGGCATATAATATAGGTATGAGTAATTTAAGTGAGGTGTTAGAGGGGATAAGCAAGTTTAAGTGTTAACAGAGCACAATGGTTTTGTCTCCCATGTGCAACGTACAAGGTTTGATTCTGACCTCCAGCCAAAGCCTGCATGGAGTTAGCATCTTCTGCCTGTGTTTCTGTGCGTGTTCTCTTACCACCCAAAAACATAATATGCATTTCTCAAATGCTTCTAAAAATGGAGCTGTGGACAGAGTCGAACATACTCTAAATGGTGCCTATAGGGGGAAGAGTTGTATAGACCAACAGCTTTGCACATCTACTGTGATGTGCAGTATCCACAAGATAGCAGAACATGGATCACAGACTACACACAGTGACAGGGCTAGTCACTCAACGGTGTATAAAGTGATTCAGTTGTGTTGACTAATGTTGCCAAATGGGCATGTATGTTTGCTGGTGCTAAGTGGGTTGAGGACCCTAATGTTGGGAGGGGTATGTGTGTCCTTATTGACTAGTGTGTGCCCGCCATAAAGCCCAGCAGCCAATAAGGGTCAATAAAGCTACTGGCCAGCTGGTGTCCAGTTACCCAGCTTGGGATACCTGGGATAGCTCTGCTGAGTGAAAACTAGACATAAAACTAATCAAACTGCCAAACATGAACTAAGAACTTCTACACTCACTAAGGGATCACTGACAGGATAGAGTTTGCAAGTAGATGACATGATGGTAAGGAGGAGACTGGACATCCTATATATCCAGGAGACAAGATGGAAGGGCAGGGCATCAAAGCCACTTGGCCTGGCATTCAGAGGACATGCTAAAAATGGTGTGGGGATTGTGGCAAGGGAAAAGCTTCAGTAGGCAGTGAGGGATGTTGCGACACCCCTGCACTGGCCCAGTAGTCAAGGAGCCTCAATCCTCACCACTGTCAGCAGTGAGGGACATGCACAATGGGAGGATGACAAGTACACACAGAGTAAAGTACAATTTCCCTTAAGAGCACACAGACATCACAGTCAGTCTGGGGGCTGGTTTTTTTCTCTTTCTCCAAATCCCCTATAAGACTCCCCACTGGCACAGCTATAGGGTTAAGATCTCAGCTGAGGGGTCAAGCCAAGACCTCAAGCACCCTCTCTGCCCAACCAGTGCTTCGTGTCCTTGCCCAAGTAGCTGACACACACTTTGAGATTTGATTTATATACAAACACATAGACACTTGTGGGGAAGGCTGATCCAGGTTTACTAGCTATGCCCCCTTCTGTCCAGACTATAAGGTAGTTACTACTGCCACCAACCCCTCTTTATCAGCTACTATAAGGCCCTTACAAAGGGTGGCCAATCCTATTGTATAATGGTACTATTATCCAAATGATCGTTTTTGACCAAGTGCCAGGCTATTAGGAGTGGCCTGTATAGTGTCACCAAATACGTATGCAAGTACTCTAAGAGCTTAAATATGTCTCACAGATGTCAGACACAATGATAGGTTTAAATATAGTTAATAATAAATAATAAAAGAACAAGACAATACTCATAAAACAAACAGTTACGTCAGAGTTCAAATTCACAGTAAACATTTTAAAACAACATTGCAGGACAGTCTCAAATAAATACAGAAAACATTAAAACTAATCTTTACTATATTCCTATCTATATCTGAGAGAGATACCATGCCCTAACCCTTACTTACAGACAACATGCAGGCAGAAGTGCTGATTATGGATGTTCCAGGTCAAAGGCAAAATGCAAAGTCTCTCTCTGAGAGAATTCTTAAATACCAAACATTACTGCTAGGTCAGCTTGGATGACATCACTCAGTCACCTGCCTTCAGGTCTCAAGCCAACAGAAACTAACATCTCTGTGTTAGAAAATATATGCGTCTCATATGTTTGCTCAGAACTGGAAGTTGTAAAACAAACACTTACATTTTTAGACCTAGTAATTACTTCTCTCCAAGACAACAGAAAAACCTCCAGCTCTAGACATTGTGTTTGCTTCACTGAAACTGAGAGATAACACAATCGTAAAACAATTTCAACTTATTTTCTTGAAGTTGTGGAAGTTAACTCTATGTTCCAGCTTCTTAACTATTAAAACATACATTTGCACAGGTATATAGTTTATATACATTTCTGTTCTTTTCCAGTAGGGTACACAGTGGGCACATCCTTAAAGCTCAGTACTGTACAAAACCTGTTCACCACACACTTCTGCACTAGTAGTTTAATATACACATATATACTTCTGTTGCATTTATAAAACAAGCATATGAATCATGTTGATATTCACAAATGACATACAATTATTTACAAAATTCCAGATAGCTTGCAGTCAGACTCCAGCATAATACTGCCCTATGCCCCACAGCAGGGTTGTGATATAGACAGAAAAAGAGCAGATGCAGGATCTACTAGATAAATGCAGACAGCATGAGTTGGTGTTGATAATGGGGGACATATCCAGACAGATAGAACAGGATATGAGGATGCCTGGGTCCACAAATCTGATGAAGTCTGATCATTATTTGACAAAATTACATAATTTATAAATATTTCTGCTTCTTGACCAGACAACTTTTTATTGTATTTAGTTCTAATAGCAAGAAATGGGGAATCAGAAATAGCTGAAAATTGAGATAAAAGGAATAACAGTGGAAGAGGTTAACAGCTTCAAGTATCTGGAGGGGTGGTTGAGGAGAAGGAAAGTCTGAATGAGGAAGTCAAAGCTAGAATCAGCTAGCTGACACAGAATGTCAGGGGTAGTGTATGACAGAAGAACACATAAGAAGCTGAAAAGTACGATGTACAAAACAGTGGTGCAACCAGTACTACTGTATGGTACAGAAACTTGGGCAGCAAAGGCAGAACATTGAGGAAGCTAGAGTTGATTAAAATGATGTACCTGAGACAGGTGGTAGGATGCATACTGGGGGCCAGACTAAGAAATGAGGAAATCAGTGCAGAAGCCAAATTAGCTCCAACTGCAGAGAAGGTCAAATAGAGCAGATTATGACAGTTTGGGTACATGTGCAGAAAAGTAGAAGATAATCAAGTGAAGATGATTTGGGACAGACAGGAAAAATGCAAAAGGAAACAACAGTATCCAGCAAAGAGATGGATGGATTGTATAAATGAAGATCTGTGACACTCAAGCATGACTGTCAAAGAAGGTATGAGAGTAATGGTGAATTGATTGAGATGGTGACAGATGACATGCACTGGGACCCAATGTAGATAATGGGGAAACAGGGGTTCGATGATGGTAATGATGAGAGAAGTACTGATGAAACAGTAATTTGATTGTGCTAATTAGAACTAGATACAGTACAATAAAGTGAGGTATTAGAAGAGGTAAGTGATTTAGTGCTTTAAAGGGAGGTATAAGAAAGGTGTTGAAGGGTGTTACAGAGCTTTGTCCCAGATGAGGAGCAGGAACAAAGCCGGGGGGGGGGGGGACTCCTCTGTCGATTGTAATGGTATGAAAAGACAAAGGTATTGAGATAGATCTGACTGATATAGGAATTTTACTCTAAGTTCTAGCTACATTACTGGAACACAGACTGACTTCAGCAGCCTTTGTCATGTGTAGATAAGAAGGCATTTATCATTTGACTGAAGGAGGTGGCTTGGAAGATGGCACTAGAGTACGGGGCTAATTACTGGGAGGCAGATACAGTATGGATGACTCTGTGGGTTTAAGATAAGCTGAGTATAAGAGAGGTGGTGAGGAAGTTCAAGCCAGTTAAGTATTTTTAGTGCTAAACAGTGGTGGGCATGGTATGGTTTGTTGCAAGCGAATCTGAAAACTTTGTTGTAGCACTGTTCAAGTTTAGAACTAAGCGAGGCTTGTGGGTTGGTCATGACAGGGGCTCCATATAAGAGAAAAGTAGTAGTTAAAGTTACCTTAGCAGAGTTTGCAAGGAATACCTAGTATCTGATGGGTTTTCTTGAGCTGTTGTCGATATGTACATTGAATTTAAGATTGTCTGATTGCCATGCCAAGTAGTTTTGGATGTTAGGTAACTTCAATCAAGATACTATCTGAAAAAGAAATTTTAAAGTTATTTATTCATGGAAATGGGATTTTGGAAAAAACAGAAGTAATTTAGCTTTTTGAGATTTATTAGTGGGTGATTATCTTGTAGTCAACATCCAACAGAGTTAAAGGCTTCTTGAGTAATTCTCCGAATATATATGAGATTATCTGAAGTGCATATTAGGATAGAATTGTATGAGGGAAGCTTGCTGAGAGGATTTATGTAGATTGTTAGCGAATATATTGAAGAGCAGAGGGTCAAGAATGGAGTTCCCAGAAAGGAAGGCAGAAAAGGTAGAGAGTCATTTAACAGACTTGTGTCTATCAGTTGAGTTACTGCTAAACCACAGTAGTATGGATTGTGATGAGGGAAGACAGTTGACAGAAGAGTTTTTGGTGAGAGACTAAATTAAAAGCTTTGACACACCAAGGAATACAGAGGAGACAAGTTTGCTTTTGTCACTGGCTTTGTTAATAGTATCTGTGAAGGTTAGTAAGGAAGGATGTGTTTAAGTAGTTGCTTGTGAATGCATTTCTCCAGAAGGTTTGACAAAGGAGATAATATGGCAATAGGTCTGAAAATGGTTATATCAGATGAGTTTCCTTCTTTATTAAGGGGTATGATGACGATTTGTTCTACAGAGAAGGAACATATGATTCTTTGACAGCTCTGTTAATTAAAAGAGGCACAGGACGAGCTATGGAACTGGCAGCCAGATTATCTGCTGAGAGAAAATAAAGTTTCAGTTTAAGCAGTAGTGATTTGATGATGTGGGTTGCAATTGGTTCTAGGGTGAAACAGGTGGTGTTGCCTGTCTAAGGAGAGGGCATGTCAGGACTGTTAGGAGGAAGAAGTTTAGTAGGGGCTTTAATGCTTTCTATAGAATGTGTGTTAAACTGAGCAGCTATTTGAGTAGGAGTGTTATTTGGCACAGGATTAGGAGTGGTGGTTTCTCCAGAACGACATGCATTACTAATGCAACACCACAATGTTTTAAGGGTTGGAACACTAATTTAGTAAGGGGTTACTGTAGAAGATCATCTTTTCTGTATTAATCTTGTATTTTTACATGGTTATGTAATTCTTTAAAGCAATGTAGATTTTTGGGACATCTATATTTAAACAATTCTTTCCAAGCCCCATCTCTTTCATGCTTTAGGTACCTGCTTTGAGTGGATAACCAAGGAGTATGGTTATTCTTTACTCCTTTTCTTCTAATTGGAGCTAGACTATTCTGAATTTTCAGGAAAACTGTGGTAAATTTGCATACAGCTTTTTCCAGTGGATTATTTTTCAGGACAGAACAGTTATAGGAGCTTAAGATTCTATTAACTGTATCAATAGTTAAAATGACTGAGGTTATGGGAAACTTCTAGGCAAGTATTGCTTGACATGATGGGTACGGAGTCTGTTTGCATTCGCAGAGAGGAGGTCACTGAGGGAATCAGAGAGGGTGCCACTGGAGACATACTTAGTGGAATCAGGCACCAGTATGCAGTCGAGAATTGAGCCAAATTTTTTGGGATATTTATAAATGTATTGGGGTGGAAATGAGATGAGTCAAGAGAAACAGGCTGAGGCTAGTTGATTGGTATTATGAGAAGATAATCTGCCAATCACAAATGAATGTCACCTAGGATTATCTTTTCATTAGAAATTGTATAGGACATCCATTGTTGGATGTTTTCCAGGGTTGAAGCATTATTGCCTAGAGGAATATAAAGTATTATAATACATAATTGTTTATGGTTATTTAGTTTAAGATGGGAGATGGAGTTCTGTATTATGGAATTTGGGAATATGCTTATTATAGGGTATGACTTCAAGACAGTCAAGGTATAGTACACCTACTCCATTTTATTTTAGTTCTATCAGCCATAATGACATAATCAGGGAGTGATATTTCAAAGTCAAGTACATGGGATTTTAGCCACGTTTCAGTTATGGTAAGAATATCTGGTTTATTGTGAGAGATCCAGGCATGAAGTTATATATGCTACAAGTATTTAAGGAAATTAATTTAAGCTATCTGGGTGAATTTGACCTGGTTGAATTGTGATGGTTTTGGTGAGGGTGGTGTAATCCATGTTTTGGAAGGAGATAGGTGGGTTTGGTAGGAAGGGGGGTTGGCTTGGGATGAGTTCTGGAGGCTACTGTGGAGTCAGGAGGTGAAGGGGGGCAGGTTGGGGTGAACAGAGGGAGAGAAATGTGGATAAGTTTAGCAGGCTTGTTTTGGTTTAACTTTAAAAAGGTAATGTTATTTTTGGTGGGGTAAGTGTGAGAGCTTAATAATTTGAATGTGAAGTAAAGATTGTGTATGTTTTTGTATATACTGGAAACAATCAGTGGTGAAGTGGGGTGATTTGAATAGTTATAGCCGGAGCACATTGTGGAAGAAATGTGTGCAAGACTGAGTGATGTATGGTAACTTGTAAGGTGATAAAATATTAAGAGTAAGAATGCAGTAACATTTAAGAGAAGCAAGGTGTATGGTTTGTAGAAAGACAGGTCAGTGAGAAAGGTGCTAAAACACTAAGGCAACAAACACAGGAGCACATAGATGAGTGAGGTGAATGGAGTAAGTTGTGATAACTGGGGTCAATTAATAAGGGATGGAAGAAGGTTAAGTGCTTAAATGCAAAATGATGGTTTAGGAGTTTGTGTGTGTATTACTGTGCCTCGAGTGTGTCTGTATTTATGTGCATGTCTTTAAGAGGGGTAGGACGTAGATGGAGTTCTGGGTGGAGAACGTGTCCTATAAATAGAATGTCAAGAGGGGACGGCTGGGGAATTGGGTGTGGGAGGGAAGCAAAGTGATAAATGGCTCCAATACCTGAAGGAAGAGTCTTTATCCATTTTGTTTGAAGTGTTACAATGTTACGTAATGGGAGCAGTAGACTAACACATGCTTTGGAAGCACAAAGGTTATGCTACTCTTTCAGACTGCAATTACAGTTTTGAAGGAGTAAAGTACTGCAAAATACTATGAATCTACAGGTGAGTTACCCACAGGCACCTACAGTTTCTCAGCAAACAATACGACTGCTGAAAAGTTTGCAGAGAGTAGGAGAACAAACTAAATTTGGCTGAGAAAGTACAACCAAATACCTGCAGCCAGTCATATAATAAATACTGTTGAAGGTTGCAAGCATGGGTTTTGACAAGGCATTGTGCTCTCACTATTACAAGACAATGGACAATAACAAGTAGAATAGCAATCCACCATACGCCTTAAATGGATAATCTATTGGTTCCAAACATCACAATGGTACAGCCCAAGATACCTGCTGAAACTGTACATGTGTGACTGAGCTAAGAGCTCCATGTGTGTGAGCAGTACTCAAGCTTCTTTTTTTTTAAACAACAACACTGGTGAAATATCATAAATAATAGCAACGACCACAAAAAACCAGTGAGTAACAGCTCAACTTTCTAAAATTTAATGAACAAACCAACTTCACTTCTCTAGCGCCTCAGCGAACAGCCTTTACAGAGTAAAAAATGTAAAACACATTCAAAGCAGTATATATAACAAGCCCAACAATTAGTATAATTAAACAATTAATCAATTATATAAAATTTGAACTTTTAAAGTTATACAGTCATATAAAACTATGCCAATTACATTCCTTATTAAGTCCATAAGGACTTAAAGTATTATATTTCATAATTAAAAGCGACTCTTTTTGTCTCAGCACATTAACAACAGTTAAGTAGAAATGATGATATTGTCTTTAAACCGTCTGATAAAGGAGGGAAGTTAGTGGTTCTTAATTCCTGTGATTATTATGATATGTGCATGAAACATCTGAATGACAAGGAAACCTATTTGGTGATTGATACTGCTTTTCTTTTGAGAGCGGAACAGGAATTTAAAGCTCTACTTAATAAGGGTGTTAGATTACACTATTTTACAAGATTAGATGTAGACCGTAAAATCATTGTTAAAAATAGTAAGGTGGCAAAATTTTTTTGCCTACCTAAGGTACATAAAAATTTGGAGCGACCTCCTGGTCGACCTAGTGTGTCTGCCTTTGATTTTTTTACATACAATTTGTGTAGTTTATTACATGAACACCTGTTAAAAGAGGTTATTAAACTGCCTTCGTATATTAAAGATTCTTATGACTTTCTTAATAAAATTAAGAATATTTGTTGGCTACAAGGCATGTATTTTATTACCACTGATGTAGTGAGTCTTTATACAAGTATAGTACATAGATTTGGTTTGGAAGCAATATTATTTTTTATGGGTGACAACCCTAAAACACATTACATATTGGAACTTATAGAATTTTGTTTGACCTATAATATTTTTGAATTTAATGGTACCCTATATCAACAACTAAAGGGAACAGCCATGGGGGCTGCCTTTGCCCCTGCTTATGCAAATTTATTTATGGGTCTTTTTGAAAACAAATATGTCTATAGACATCCATTTTTTATAAAACATGTCATTGGTTATTATAGGTTTATAGATGATTTAATTTTTATATGTTATAGGGGTTATGATTTATCTACTACATTTATTAATGAATTAAATAATAATGAGTTTGGTATTAAATTTGATGATACCTATATAGGAAATAAAGTTAATTTTTTAGACATTGCTTTAACTGGGACTAATGGTAAAAAAATAATTACAAACATACATAGAAAATTTGATCAAATGAATTGGAAGATGTGTGGCACCAGTTGTCATCCTATCCATACATTAACAGCTATTCCATATGGTGAATTTGTTAGAATTAAAAGACTTAGCAGTGATGATCAATTAGCTTTTAATGAAGCTTTGAAAGCTGCTAATATGTTTATTGATAGAGGATATAATGAATTGAGTGTTATGAGTAGTTTTAATGAAGTGTTTAATAATAAAAAATCAAATAATAAATACAGATCCATAAGATACAATAATAATGAACAGAATCAAGACAAATTATTTTTTGTAACAAAATATACTAACTTCTCCCCTGTGATTAATGGTATAATAAGAGAATATTGGGATTTTGTTAAAAAGGAAATTATTTCACTTAGGAATGTACAACTGGTTATGTCATATAAGAGAGGCAGAAGCATACAAGACTTTTTAGTACATAGTGTGTATAAGGAGAAGTAAAAAATTATATTAACTAATATCAATGAGATAGGAACTTTTCCATGTAATAATTGTTCCATTTGTAAATACATAAATATGGAAATAAAAGAAATTAATGGGGAAAAAAATTTCTAACATAGCTAGGTACTCATGTTCTAGTACAGGAGTTATTTATGTTATTTTCTGTTCCTGTAAAAAATATTATATTGGTGAGACTAAACGGACTTTGTCCCACAGAATAAAAGAACATGTTAGAGATGTAAGAAATAGAAAAATGAATAGCCCTATCTCAGAACATTTTAATAACAAACACTATGGTAATTTGGACTGTATGAAGGTTTCTGTTCTGGAGCATGTACCATTACATTTTAATAATGTTGTTCTTCAAAAAAATGTGCTGAGACAAAAAGAGTCTCTTTTAATTATGAAATATAATACTTTAAGTCCTTATGGACTTAATAAGGAATGTAATTGGCATAGTTTTATATGACTGTATAACTTTAAAAGTTCAAATTTTATATAATTGATTAATTAATTGTTTAATTATACTAATTGTTGGGCTTGTTATATATACTGCTTTGAATGTGTTTTACATTTTTTATTCTGTAAAGGCTGTTGGCCGAGGCGCTAGAGAAGTGAAGTTGGTTTGTTCATTAAATTTTAGAAAGTTGAGCTGTTACTCACTGGTTTTTTGTGGTCGTTGCTATTATTCTTTTTTTTTTATTTTGTTACTGGAAAGGAGGTTGTTTAAGAAAAAGTCTTGTATTTAGCTTAGTTCTGGAAATATGCACAGAGTCCTGTTACAGTGTGAAAGTAGCAAATGGAAGAAGGGATGCATATATTTCTCTATCTATACATATATACATACACACACAGACACACACACACACACATATATATATATATATATATATATATATATATATATATATATGGGTTCATGTCTATCGATCGACAACTCACTAAATCGACATCCACTTCACCGACATCTAAAATAACCGACACCGCAAATCACGGACATTTAACAGGTAAGAGATTTAAATTCGCTAATCATGCCTACCATGTTTTAGTAAGTATGGTAGTGTTATGCATGTCTGGTAGGCATGATTAGCTAAATTTAATTCTCCTACCTGTTAAATGTCCGTGATTTGCAGTGTTGGTTATTTTAGATGTCGGTGAAGTGGATGTCGATATAGTGAGTTGTCGATCGATAGACATGAACCCATATATATATATGTATGTATATGTATATATGGATCTAGGACGTTTGCTCGAATGAGCAAACGTCCGAATCCACAATAACCGAACACAGTTTAACGAAAGTGCTTTTATCGAAAAAGCGCTTTCGTTACAGCGTGTTAAAAAACCCCCACTACATTAACATTTTAGCAGGGGGGCTTCGCACCCCTGTGACCCCCACACCCCCCCTACTTTAATATTCTCCCTCCGAGACTGCACTACAGTGGGGAAAAGGGAAATTTCCTTTACCCGCACCATATTACAGCCTCGGCAACAGGCATACTTACGCAAAAGTGCTTCTTTGGTGAAAAGCACTTTCGCGTACGTATGCCCGGCCATTTAGGTTTCAGTCATTTGCTCATTCGAACAAACGTCCAGAACCTATATATATATATATATATATATATATATATATGTGTGTGTGTGTGTGTGTGTGTGTGTGTAGATATACACATAAATAGATATAGACAGACATTACGTGACAACAACATATTGAACTGTAGTAAACTGAAAGTCATAATACTGAATGCAAAATACTGAAATGTCAAAATGTTGACACTTTACAATGCCTATTTATACGTGACAAAAAATACAAATAATTTTGTGGAACTCTCAAGTGCAAAAATGTCCTTTTCTAGGTTGGGTAATTGGTGAAACTTTGTAACTGTATGACTAAGGACATACACCTGCTTTTAAGAGGGAATTGGATGAGCTGTTGGGAGTAAAGAATGATAGATTCACGTCTAAAAGGTGATAGACGCTTTAAGGGCCTTAAGGAGGCTCAGAGTTTAATACAGGAGTACTGAAACTCAAAATACCTACTAACAGTGCACATGTGCTACATATGTACACTGTGCTATTTGCACAACCAGTCAACAAACAATATCACTTCACTATTGATGAATTTCAGAAAATGATCCTGCAGGGGTGGGCAACTCCAGCTTTCTTCACATGTCCTCTAACTACATATAGTGTACGAGTAGAAAGATACATAATCAGAGAATTAATAAATGTAGATTTATATGCATATAAATGTATTGTGTATCCCCACACGGTCTCACAGGAACAGATGGCCTCTACCTCTGATTCATAGGTTCATACTAGGCTATCTGCCCTAGGGCATTTATAAGCCTAGCCAGAGTGTGTTTGGCTTTCGCCACCCATTTTAAATTAATTTTGCTATGCCTTTTTTTGAGGTTAGTATACTATGCCTCTGTCTAACAGGGACTCAGAAGTGATAGACGGGGTAAACCTACGATCTCCCATCCACTCATCAAGATTCCTCTTGAAGAGAGTCAATGTGGGCCTCTGCCTAACCTGGACTGGGATTTTATTCCAGAGTGAAGGGAGCCTCTGGGTTATGAATCTGTCCCTGTGTTTGTGTGTGTGTGTGTGTGTGTGTGTGTGTGTGTGTGTGTGTGTGTGTGTGTGTGTGTGTGTGTGTGTGTGTGTGTGTGTGTGTGTGTGTGTTGCCCACTATCACTGCAGAGAATACATTACAGGCAGTCCCTGGGTTATGAACATCCGACATGCAGATAACATGAAAAATTTAAAATAGTTAAAGTTAACCAAGTGTGTGTGTGTGTGTGTGTGTGAGAGAGAGAGAGAGTGATGTGTGAGTGAATGCAGGTGTGAATGACGAAGTGACTGTGTGTATGACAGATCAAGAGACAGTGAGAGCGATGTGTGAGTGAATGTAGGTATGAATGAGGAAGCGACTGCGTGTGTGAGATTGGGAGAGAATGAGAGCGAGGTGCGAGTGAATGCATGTATGACTGACAAAGTGACTCTGTGTATGAGAGATCAGGAGAGTGAGAGCGATGTGCGAGTGAATGCAGGCATGAATGAGAAGGTGAATGAGAAGGTGACTGTGTGAGAGATCAGGGGAGAGTGAGAGTAATGTGAGTGAATGCAAGTATGAATGAAGGAGAGAGAGTGAGGAGTGAGAGCAAGCGAGCGATCCTCTGGCAGCATTTTAGAGGTGGGTGTCTGCATAAGGGGAGGGGCTTAATTATGGAATAGGTAAAGTAGGAAGAGAGATAGTGTGTGTGTGTGTCTATGTGTGTATGTGTGTCTGTGTGTCATACCTTTAAACCTCTTAGAGCAAGAAATCTGGACAAAGCCATAAATAAAAGTGGGACAAATGCCCAAAAATAGGGACAATTCTAATAAATATTGCTCTTAAAAATTGATAGAATAACAGGTTTTGCATTAGCATGAATTTTCTGAAGGGTATGAATTCTGAAACTCAAACGTCTGTCATCATACCTCTCAACTTGTCAGAGCAAGAAATCTGTACAAAGCCATAAATAAAAGTGGGACAAAGGCCCAAAAATAGGGACAGTTTTTACATATTACTCTTACAAACTTAGAAAGTTGATACAATAACAGGCTTTGCATTAGCAAGAATTTTCTGAAGGAGCTAAAATGTTTGCCATTATTTTCTAACTGCCATATGTAATGATTTACCGGTAATTTGCCAGGAAACCACAAGTATATGAAAAACAGACCAAAAATAGGAGGCCAAAATCTGGACATTCCGTGATAATCTGTACAGTTGAGAAGCATGGTTTGAGTGTGTAAGTGAAAAAGTCCTCATAAACAGTGCATTTAACAAGATGCCTTAAACCAGCTTGGTTGATAGAAAGTAAGGAAGCATAGCTCATAGGAAGCAAGGAAGCAAAGCTACAGTACACCGTATTATGTTTAAGATTTTTTTTTTTGTTTATTTGCAAGTGTTTATAAAGTACTTTGGACAGCGCAGTGGTGCAGTGGTAGTGCTGTCGCCTCACAGCAAGAGGTTCTCCGGTTCGATTCTCGGCTGTGGTGCCTTCTGTGTGGAGTCTACATGTCCTCCCTGTGTTTGTGTGGGTTTCCTCCTGTTGCTCTGGTTTCCTTCCACGTTACAAAGACATGCATCTGGAGCATTTCTCCCTGGGCCTCCACTGAAAATTGGCTTTGTTCCAAGTCGGACATTCCTGGTTAACAAATGTTAAATAAATAAATTTTATATGCAAAGAAAATTAAAATAAATACTAGACTGAGGCAAACATTTGGCTAAGTGACATTTTATAAGAACCATATATATGTACGTGTTTCGACTTGCATACAAATTTGTCTTAAGGACAGACTAAAAAAACGGATCTCATCTAACTGCCTGTATTGCAACATTCCAACACATATATAACTTCTGCCTAACACAAAAAAACATGCCAGCTATAAGGAAAGTATACGGTTACCACCCGTCCCGTTGTCAGTGGGACACTCACGGGTTGACCCTTTTCATCCCATTGCCAGCATCGTCAGGCAGTGGGACTTTAAAAGTCCCATTTTTCAGTGTAGCTGAATTGCCGTGGAAAAGCCGAAAATACTTCCGGTTATTCCACGACAATGCGGCTACGTCACCAACCTGGACCTGCAGTTAAGAGGTATTCCCTGTTAAGTCCGGGTGGTGTAATTCAAGCAGCAATTGGCTGCAAAGATGGAAGGGGACATGGATTTGCATCGGAAAAGCCCTACAAAGGTTGCAGCTGTAGAGCAGCTTTGTATTAGTGCTCTAGAGCTGCTAATAACTTCTTCTGATTCGGAAAGGACTGAGATAAGCCAGCCAGCCAGCCAAGAAGCCAGCAAGGAAGCCAGCCAGCCAAGAAGCCAGCAAGGGAGCCTGCTAGCCAGCCAGCCAAGAAGCCAGCAAGTGAGCCTACTAGCCAGCCAGCCAAGAAGCCAGCAAGGGAGTGTGCTAGCCAGCCAGTCAAGAAGTCAGCAAGGGAGTCCTGCTAGCTAGCCAGCCAGCAAGGGAGCCTGCTAGCCAGCCCAGCCACTCAGCAGACAGAGAGCCAGTCATCCAGCCAGCCATTCCAGCAGGAAGGAAGCCAGCTAGTACAGCAAATACTGTGATGGTGGTAAGTGCATAGTATTTTGTGGCTTTAGTTATTTAAAATGGGAATATTGTGCTTTAAGTTTTTAATGTTTAGAGGTTAATGGGGGGGTGTAGTATGGAGAGTTGAAATCTGTGCAGTGGTAATTTTGAGATTTCCAAGTAATAGTTTTAAATGGGAATATTGTGCTTTATTTAAATTTAAGTTTTTAATGTTAAGAGGTGAATGGGGGGTGCAGTACACAGTATTTAAATTTGTGCAGTGGTTATTTTAAGACTTTTCAAGTAGTAGTAGTTTAAAATGGGAATAATGTGCTTTATTTAAGTTTTTAATGTTTGGAGGTAGATGGGGGTGCAGTACGCAGTATGCAAATCTGTGCAGTGGTTATTTTGAGATTTGCAAGTAGTAGTTTAAAATGGGAATATTGTGCGTTATTTATGTTTTTAATGTTTAGAGGTAGATGGGGTGCAGTACGCAGTATGTAAATCTATGCAGTGGTTATTTTGAGATTTTCGAGTAGTAGTTTTTAAAGGTATAACACCTGTGTGTGTATGTATATGTAATTGTGATTGTTGTTGGGGGCACAATTTGGAAGAGTTACTTTTTAAAGGCTGAACTGTGTGTATAGAAGTTTTGTTTATTTCTGGTGGGGGGGGGCAGTCAAATATAAATGTAGTGTGATGTATTTCTATTGTTGTAGCTTTTTCAAGGTACTTTCTGTTTGCAGATAGAAAATGTTTGAGCATAGTTTGCACTTATTTGTGTGGAAATGTCTGCAATTAATGCTGTTTTCAGGAAGTTAGGATATACTGTTTGGTCAATGTGCTGTGGTACAGGACTACCTTTTGAGGGGGAATGTTAATAGTTAACGTAGTGTATTTATTATTCTAGTAGGTACATGTTGCCAACTTGCCGAAGCTGTTTCAGGATGGTTTTCATTTATAGTTGTAAATGTGTGCATTTTATTTTTTATGCTACCTTTAATAAGGTTAAAATGTCCTGCTTTGCTTGTAATGTGTGAATATGGGTGGGGGGTGCTGATTTTGCTTTGGCCTGTTTATTGCATTGCTGTGCTGGGTAAATTACTATTAATTGCTATGTTTTGAGGTAAAAGGGGTCCATGGAGTCTGCCGTGCCTTGTAGTTTATTTTAGCTGCTCTTGCAAGAAGTACTTTTAAAAGTTAAATGTTTACGGACTTTTTCCTTTTTTTTTTTTTGTGGATGCATGCTCAGAAGATAATACAGTGCATCTGAGATTGTGCTAAACCAAGTCGTTGTTACTGGATAGTTGCTTTTATAAGTAGCAAAGTTTGTATTTTTTGTTTTTAGTGATGTCTTCAATAAATTTACAATGTACTGCTTTCATTATAATCTGATTATGGCCAGTGCTACTGTTGGGCATGTTCATTAGTAGATCATTGCACTGTGTAAATTAGTGCTATACATTTATTTCTTTTAACTGCTGTGGTCAAAAGCTAAATCGAGTCTATGATATCCACTGTGCATTCTCATTTTAGTGTTTTTTTGGTACAGTGAAAATGTGTAACTTTATTTTCTGCTGGGGTGGGGTGGGGGTTATTTTCAGCGGTAAAAATAAAGCATTTCGTTTTCTACGAGTTGTTAATGTCAAAGTTTTCAATGGCCAAAATGCCCCCTACATTACCTCATTTACCATTACCTTTTTCAAATGGCTTGTAATGTTAATTCTTTTCTGCTCCATTCGCCAGTTCTTTCATATGCCAATTTTTTTCAAGCCAGTTCTTTCATATGCCAATGTTTTTCAAGCCAGTTCTTTCGTATGCCAATGTTTTTCAAACCAGTTCTTTTGCATGTCAATGAATTTCAAGCCAGTGTCGGTATTCATCCATCTAAAACCCCTTTTTCCCATTTTTGTACATGGGGTCATTGGGACATTTAACAGTGGCAATCATCTAGAGCCAAGGCCAGTTCGTTCTCAGGTCTTTTCTGAATCTATATCAAAGAATGTTAAGCTGCTTCATGTTTCATATGCCAATGTTTTTATGATATCAGGTGCCAGTCTTTTTCAAACCAATGATTTCATGTGCCAGTGTTTCTAGCCAGTTCTTTCATGTGCCACGGTTTCTAGCCAGTTCATTCGTGCACCAGTATGTTACTGCACCTACTAACACAGTTTTGCTAAATATGTTGCATATCAGGTAAGTACAGACTCAAGAATGAAGAGAGCAGCAGCTTCATCACAGTCAACCAGCAGCAAGAAAATGTACAAGTGCCAGGATGTTTGGAAAATAGAATTCGACTGGGATCGAGAGATGCAGTGATGTCAAAGCATTCTGCAGGTACTGCAAGAGAGAATTTCTAGTGACCCATGGTGGAAGAAATGATGTTGCACGACATGAGGCAACTGAACAACATAAGACTGCTATTCTTCAAGCTAAATCCAGTCACCTGATGACAAAGTGGGCAAGAAACACAAACATTGAGGGGCCAGAACTTAGGATCATTGCAGCAGAAGCCTATGAGGTGTTCCATGCTGTTAAGCACATTTCCTAGAACAGCTTGGACTGTGCCATAAAGTTGGCCAGCCAGTTGTACGGTGACTCAGACATTGCAAAGAAACTATCTTGTGGAAAAACCAAAGCTAAAGCCATAGTCAAAAATGTTTTGGGACCACACTCATTGGAATGTCTCCTGCATGACCTTCAAAAACCAGACACTTCAACTGCAATTTCATCTGATGCTTCCAACAAGGGGAACATAAAGTTACTTCCACTTGTTGTGAGGTATTTTTCTAAAGAAGAAGGGGTGGTGAATGGCCTTTTGAACTTCTCTGAAGACCCTGATGAATTGGCACATGCCATATCACAGCAAATTGCGAACATTCTGGAATGGCACTCCTTGCCCTGGAACAGCATTTCAGCATATGGGGCTGATAATGTCAGTGTGAACTATGGGAAGAAATCTGGAGTGTATACCAGATTAAAAGAAGTGCCAATCACTCCAGAAGGCTAACTGTGTTGCTCACAACATTCACAATGCAGCCAAAAAAAGCTGCAACACAACTACCGTACGACGTGGAAGTATTTGTAATGAAACTTTTCAGCCATTTCTCAGGTTCTGCCACAAGGACCAGAGACTTGAAAGACTTCTTTGAGTTTTGTGGCATGGAATTTGAGAGTCTGGCATGTGCCAAATAGGTGGCTGTCACTACTGCCTGCCATTGAAAGAGGAGTGAAAAATCTCTCAGTACTCCAGTCTTATTTCCTCTCCCAGGGAGAAGAGGAGACCCCCCCGGCAGATATGGCAGTACTTTTCAGCTAATGAGCATGGTGAGAATGCATTGCCTACACTGTCCCAGTACTATTTGCATTTTCTCTGTGCTGTTTTTGCCAATTTTAATGAACTTAAGAAAAATCAGGACTTACTGCCATGAAAAAAATTTGTGTAATGATCTCTCTGAAGCAAAAACTGCAGGCAAGAGCTGAATGTGCTTTCTTTGGAGGGAAACCTAGGGCACTTATGAGCACATTAGAAAGCACTTCTGCTAACAAACTGAAGAGACACTTCATTGTGTTCTTGGAGACAGCAGTGAAGTACTTGGGAAAGTGGTTTGATTATACTGAAAACAACTACTTGTTTACACTGTCTAAATTATGTCTAACTGAGCCCCCTTTGCTTTCAGTGGCATACTCAGTGTGATCACTGCCCTGAGCCTGCAGGATGTAGATGAAGACCATCTTTTCAGGGACTACTTGGCAATTATGCCCTTTCTCAAACAGTTATGTAAGGCAAGCTTGACCCTAGGAGAAAAGTGGCTGAAGCTTTTCAGAGAAGGGCCTGAGCTGATTGCACTATATCTGGTAATTGCCAGGGTATTATCTATACTGACATCAAATGCATTTGAAGAAAGAGTTTATTCTTTGGTGAAAGGTAAATGGGTAGATGTGTGAAACTGATGCAGTGTAGACTTGTTAAAAGCTGAACTAATGATGACTGTAAATTACCAGATGAAATGTAGTAACTTTTATTCGAATGTTGTTTCAAACCGTGCCCTTCTTCAAGCCATAAAATCTAATTCAAAATACACTTTTTAAAAAAAAGTTATTTAGTGTACTAGTGTGCAGTATGTAGTTTTGTGTTTTTCTTTGCTTTTGCTTTAATTTACAATAAAAAATTTACACTTGGCTTGTGTGTGGTATGTAGATTTTTTAGTTTTCTTTCAGAACAGTCATGGTTGTTTTATGAATTTTTTTACTTTTTTAAATAAGTGTCTGTTTAATTAGTAGTGTGTTTTTTTATTTCTTTAAAGTTTGCTTACTGATACAACTGAGTAATGTGTTTTTTTGCAGTAATACTTCATTTCATTTAAATGGTTTGAGTTTTCAGTATGCTGTAACTGTAATACTGCATCTCCTTTAACACCTCTGGTGATGTCGTGGTGGAGGTATGGCCAGTGTCATATTGGTCACACCCCCTGTCCCACTTTGACCTTGTTAAAAGGTGGCAACCCTAGGAAAGTAGCAAAGGCTAAGCCCTCCCAAAACAAAACAATCTCTCCAAACTAGCTTATAACTGTTGATTATCCATCCTTCCTACACTACTTAAAATCTTACAGAAACTAATCTTCACCCAAATTATATTCTACATCACCAATTACATCTTTTCATCCAAATAGCATGGATTCTGGTCAGCTGGTCAGGTCACAGTATACTAACAGCCATCTGGAGTAGGCAAAGACACTCTACAAGCCCAAATGGAATATGGACTTCCACTAATAGCATACATCTCAAGAAAGAACTCAACGATTCAGACAATCACAAATAGAATCTGCAGGTTCAGCAACCTTTCCCTAAAGTGTGCCCACCACTGCACAACAGTAAAAAATGAAAATGTCTCCTAATCGAAGATCTGACTTGTTCTTATGCTCTCAATTTTTCAAACTTCTAGCAATCACAAAGCTTCCTGTCTAGCACACAAATATGGGAACCTTCATCCTACAACTTCAAAAATCAAAGCTTATGTCCTACCCTACAGTTTCCTAAAAATAAAGTGCAATGTACACATCACTGCTCATTTACTAGGCTCTAAACAATGCCAGTCCCAAAGGAATATCTTTTTACCCAGAATTCCAAGCACAACTAAACTATGACCTTCATGATAATCCTTCATAAAAATGGATACATTACCTGACAGAATTCTGCCCAGCTACATTAGTCTATATCGTATCAAGTTTGTATATCACTTGCAAATGCAGCTAACTCTAGTCACTCTGACTGCACTCCACATAACTGTGTGTGTGTGTGTGTGTGTGTGTGTGTGTGTGTGTGTGTGTGTGTATATATGTATATATATATATATATATATATATATATCAAAACACACAGTTATGTATATGCCTATACCTGTGTAACTGCACCTCCCCATACTATGCTAAATGATTGCTTCTGATTGCATTGTATACTCCTAATTATTACCTTGCCATACGGTAATGTAAGCACTTGCTTTCTTTGCTTTCCTTATTTCTTGCTCTCTTGACTTAGAATGAAATTGCTTTTTTGTGACTGGCTGCCTCAGTTAAAAAACTGCCCTCTGCAAGGAAAATGTAACAGTAACACAAAGCCGAATGTAAGATCAAGAAAAAAAAATATTCTGATAATTTCACATTTAACAACATACATAAATAAATATCTATGTTACCGTAAATCTTGAAGGCATATATGGCCTTTAGTTCCCTGGGAGCCATTTCACTAAGGACAGAAAACATGTCTACAAAATCATTGAAACTGAGATTGCCTTCTCCATCTTCAGAGAATGCTTCTACAATCCGTGCCTTAAAAGGATTCTCCTGTAAAGAAAATAAACATGGTGGATGCATTATATGTTTATTCTCTGGCAGTTTGCTAGGACAAGACACATTTTAAAATTGTTTACTGTCTGCTTATTTTTATTGCTTTAAAAATGACTTCTCATAGAAAAATACAGACGTGAAAAGAACTAAAAAAGAAAATCAGTGTCAGCAGTTGTATTTGAACAGACTTCTGGTTTAGTGGTTTACTCATACATTAAGTAGAATGCAGTAGCATCATTACAGTTTTAGAATCAAAGTTTTCATGGAGGAGAACATATGAAACTACTTAACACTGGACTGCATCCTATGAGGTCTTAAAGTCATAAACCTTGGATAACACATTTATAAAGACTACAGACCAACAACGCAAATCAGGAATGCCTAACAGAACAAGATTTTCCAAGGGGGGGGGGGGTTCTGTGCATCCTTCCTAGAAAGGGGTTCAAGCATACCTCTCAACTGTTCAGATTCTTGCAGAATGTTCAGAATTTTGCCTCATATTTTGGTCTGTTTCTCATACAATTTGTGGTTTTCTGGCAAATTATCGAGGATTGAAGTGACTAAATAATGATATACATTTAAGTTTCTTACTTCGATTCTTTCAAAAACCCACGGTGGTGTCGCTGTGGTAGTGTTATCGCCTCACAGTAAGACACTGTCTGGCTCGATTCTCAGCTAGAGCATCTTCTGCATGGAGACATGCATGAATAGGCGTACCTTCGTTGAAGGTTGTGCGTCAGGGCTGGCAACTCGGCACATAAAAATCAACTACCAATCATTAGCGGACCGGAATAACGCTGTGGTGACCCCTAACTGGGAAAAGCCAAAAGACACAACAACAACTTCAATTCTTTCAAAATTAAGCCGCAGTGGTACAGCGGTTGCATTGTTGCCTCACAGCAAGAGGTTCTCCCGTTCGATTCTCAGCTAGTGTGCAGGGAGTGCCTTCTGTGTGGAGTCTGCATGTCCTCCCCGCGGTCGAGTGGCCTCCGAAAGACATGCGTGAATGGGCGTGCCTTCGCTGAAGTTTGGGTGTCGGGCTGGCAACTCGACACCATAAAAATTGACTGCCAATCATTAGTGGACCGGAGTTCTGCTCTGGCGGCCCCTAACCAGGAAAAGCCGAAAAGACAAAACTTAAATTCTTTCAAAAAATGCATGTTACCACAAAAACACACAACCTGTTATTCTACCATCTTTCTAAGGCTATAGATGCAATATTTAAAATTTGCTCCAATTTTACACCCTCTATCCCCCATTATTTTAGGCTTTGTCCAGACTTCTTGTGGTAAGAGGTTGAGAGGTATGGGTTCAGGTGTCCTACATTTCACCCTCTTACTAGAGTCTCTTTCAAAATCTTGTAGATTCTGATCTACTAAACATATTCAGCTACCTTCATTGTACCCAAAATATGCCAGTTTTATTAAGTCTTCCTTAAATTATAGACTCTTACCTTTCTCTCCTCAATTTTTAAATCTACTATCTTATTAACAGTTTTTAATATCCTATTAACAATTTGTTTACCAGAGTAGAGCAGTGATCTTAGTGGACCAGTTTCAGTCTCAGCCCAGAGGTATAAAATGGAAAAAAAGAAAACAATGTACTACATTCAAGGCAACATGTATGAAGATAGTGCATTTGAAAAGAAATTGTAATACACTTATATAGTTTAATTGAAGAATTGTCCTAGAAATTGTTGAGGACTGTGGAGGAAGGTTAATGTGTGTGAGCTAACAGAAGTCTTAAAGTAACAGTGTACTTAACATCTGTATATTATACAGAATAACACATATTATGTGGCAGTGAATAATGGGTGTTGTGTGTCCTGTAAGAAAGCATTTACATTCAGAATGGTTTCATGGGGGTGCTTTAACTCATTTTGGAATAACCAGATTTTTTTTTCAGGTGAAAGGGAAATGATTCTCAAAGTTTTGGTCCAAGGGTAGAGATGCAGTGCGTAGTATACAGCAATTTGGTAGAAGGATTTTTAAGCAGATGTCTATTGTGCACTTGACTTCTTAGGTGATAAAGTGCTATTTCTGGTGACAGTTTAGCAGCTAAAGGTAATAAGTAGTCAGAGTGCAGGAGTTTGAATAACTGGAAGGTAAGCAATAGATCTGCCCTTAGCTTTTGTTACGAAATCACAGTCTTGTCTTGGGGAGAGACTGGTGAATCTATATATATTATTTTAAATGGTTTTAATAGTGTTTTCATTCTTTTTGCAGTGAATGCAACAAGTGGTAGAAAGCACTCTTGTTGCAAGAGGAGAAGCCTTTCACCTATGACAGCCTACGCAGAATAGGACACAAAGTTTGACCTAGAATAGAAGGTAGTTTATTTTCACCCCACTTTTGTCAAAATAATTATCTAAAAAAAAAAAAAAAAAAAAAAAAAACACAGCTTTTTCAGCTAAGTATTATTAATTGTCTGGCTAAGTAAAGTGTTTGGTGAGTTTTGCTAGTTTAGATATAATTAGCTTCAGGCATTATTTTTTTGCAAGTAACCCAGGTTGAAAGTAAGTTGAAATAGGTCTGTAGATGAGTATTCCACGTTATAAAGCTAGTTGAAATGGGTTTTTGAAATGGGTTTGTAGGTGGCATTCCAAGGTATAAAGCTAGTTGAACTGAGTTGAAATGGGTTTATAAGGCAGTATTCCATGGTATAAAGCTAGTTGAAATGGATTTTTAGGGGTATTCCATTGTATAAAGCTTAGTGAAATGGGTTTGTAGGGGGGTATTCCATGGCATAAAGCTAGTTGATTATGAGTTTGTGGGATGTACTCCAGGGTATAAAGCTAGTTGAAATAGGTTTGTAATGGACTACTACATGGTATAAAGTTAAATAAATTGGGTTTACAGTGTGTGTGTGTGTGGGGGGGGGGGGTAACTGCATGGTATAAAGCTAGTTGAAATGGGTTTGAGGTGGCATTCCATGGTATTAAGCTAATTGAAATGGGTTTATAGAGTGTAAGAGTATTCCATGGTATAAAAGCTAGCTGAAATGGGTTTGTAGGGAGTATTCTGTTGTTTAAAACTAGTTGAAATGGATTTGTAGGGGGATACTCCATGGTTTAAAGCTAGTTGAAATGGGTTTGTGGGGGTATTCCGTGGTATAAAGCTAGCTGAAAATGGGTTTGTGGGGTGAGATTCCAGGGTGTAATGTGAGCTGAATAAGTGAAAGAGAACAATATCATTGCATATACTAGGACTGGACGTTGATGTAGGTTGTAAAGGAGTTGATAAAAATAAAAGAAAGAAATGGGGAGAGTACTGAACCTTGAGATAAATCTTTGCTTAAGGGGCTTCCAGTGTAATGGAAGACCTGAACTTGACTGAGAAGTGTTGATGAGAGGTTAGCTTTGGAACCCGGTTGTGACTTCGGGGCACATGCAGAGTTCAAACATATAGATTAGAATAATTTTGGCAAACAAGGTCAAATGTTTTTGTTACATCAACAAACACTGTATTTGTTAGGTGTGCCCTCTGTCCACCTTAAGGTGAACCTCTTCAGTAATTGTCCATATTGGAGACAGTGTGCTCTGGCCTGTGCAGAAGCAAAGCTGTTTAGGACAGAGCAGTTTATACTGTTAGATGTAATCAGTTTTTTATACATTGTTTTTTTGAAGTTGCTCTCCTAATGTAGGGAAGAAGGAAACTTGACAGAAATGTACTGGTTTAGCTTGCTTGGGTAGGGGCTGATTTCTATATATTTGGCACTGTGTTCCCTGTGTGGCATAAGCTGCACATGTGTAAGTGTGTGATTCAGAGGCAGTCACTGCAATGGGCTATAAACCATGCATGTATATTATCTGTGCCTGTTGGTGTATCTAAGGGATCTGATTAACAGTAAATCAGATACTTTTAAATGTACTGATTGCATGGACCAGGCATTACAGAGGTAAAAAGCTGTATCCCAGGTTACAGTACCCATTAAATCTTCTCTCCTCAAATAGACATTTGTGGATTTAAGGAATAAAAGACACTGAAGTTTACAGATTGTTTTATTCTACACAAAGCCAGTTATCCCACCCTCATCTCATTTTCCTCAAACCATACAATACCTTTGTTCACTAATATGACAGCTCCTTGCAGCACACACAATAGCTGCAATACAGAATTCACCCAAATTGGAGATGGTTGAACAGAAGGACCACTACTGTGAGTAATTCATAAAAATGAATGGAAATGTAGCTGGACAGATGTCAGTCTTTTGGTCAGCTCGAGGGCACAAAAAAGAAATCAAGGTATAAAGAAAAGTCCATACTTCTCCATCTAATGTTCTGTCTTTTATGTTGGCACCAGCACAATCAATATAAATGAGAAAATGCTGATCTTGCATGCTCTCCTGGATACAATTGCTGGATAAAGATAATCTCCATCACCACATTGCTAAAGAAAAACTGTTTACCTTTACAAAGGCAAAAAAGATGTGTGATTGCTCATATGAGTGAATCGTAACGATGAAAATCAAAACCGCAACAGTTTTCAATGTTCGAAAATCAGCAAATCGAAAAGCAGATTCACTGATTTTTGAACATAAATGTCAAATACAAAATGTAATAAAGTGTAAAGCGGGTGGGCAAGGCCCTCTGTGCCCCTCACACCCCCTACTTTACTATACTAACTCCGAGATTGCACTACAGTGGGGAAAATGCCGAATCTGCAATAAGTGAATGTCACTATGCTTTCGCTCATTGCACATTCAAATCTTTTTGTGTTCGATGTTTGCAAACTTTGCAAACGTCCTTTCGCACATCTGCTGTTCGCCTGTGTGCAAAACGTACACATGAAGGTAAACCAGAAAAACAGCACAAATGCACATATTGAATCTATAAAAGTTATGTATGGCAAAAAAGACCCTTAAGCTAAGCATCATGCACGCAGGAAACAGAAATGGTAAACTTAATCCAAAGGCAGTATCAGACCAAACACAGAAACAGAGACACACTTCTAGCAATGATTGTTCTATTCAAGCACCTACAATTATGGTACCTTCTCTCAAACTTTTTACATAAGGACTGCTGCTGCAGGGAAATTGTAAACTTTAATTTAATTTATCCATTGTTGGCTCTCCTAGTCCCACTAGGTGGGTATATTTATGTTGACTAACAGAAAATTGGCCACACCACGGAAACTCCACAACACCTTGTACTAACTGCATCACTTCATGACATGGAGGTTACTACCAGGAAAATGCTGCTATTCAGAAGAATGCAGAACCTGCTTTTGTCAGCTTCTGACTGTTAACATTCAACAATTAAACACTATTATATCACAAATGACTGATACTACTACTGATATTCACATTACTGAAGTTTCTGCTAGAAGTTTGGATGAGAAAACTTTAGTTTGATGTCTGATGAAGGCCCTGCAGAAGGTATGGAGCTTTCAAGGGAGGAAAATTTAGTACAGTGCACATTGCCAGATGTCACTTCCTTTAAAATGGCTTCAGGTCAAGGACTTTGTGGCTGTGTATGTAAAACAAACTGAAATGATTTTCTGCATCTGAAAACTAGAAAAATGGTTTTAGGAATGGAACTTATGCTGATGTGGGTCACAAACTAGCTGTTCCAGCTCCTGTAACCTACCAGCATGAGGCAACTTTGCAAGTCAAGCCTGTAATTCATCTATTACATTTGCAAGAATGCAATTTTGGTAGGTAAGTTGTTTGGGATGATGTTATCAATCCCTTGGGTTTTTCTGTCCAGGATGTCTGTGCATTTATTCAAATGGGAAGAGAACATTTTTGCTGAACATACTTTTGAAACACTGCCTGTGCCATAGAAATGTATGCTGCTGTACGATAAGAAAAGAACCTGCCCTTGGAACACATACACTGCTACTGCCAAAAACTTTCCATTTAAACGGAAGTTAACTCTGCAGTTTCATACTAAAGCTGAACTCTGTGAGCATGATGTATGTTTAATTTTTTCATACTAAATGAGATACTATTCATAACATATCTCATGTTTCTGATGACTATGGTCTTTGAATTGGGGGATGAAATGTGTGGGTGTCTTTAGAAACTGTCAATGGCAACATAGTTCACTTACCTAGCTTTGTTTTCATTCATTTATTTTTATTTAACATTTAAAATGACCATGAGCAAATAAAAAAAACGGCAACACAAGGCACGGCAACCATATAATAAAAAAACTCCAATTTATTACAGGCAAGCGCTTTCACCACACTGATGTGGCTTCTTCAAACCATCTAATGTTGTGTCTTTCGGCTTTTCCCGGTTAGGGGTCGCCACAGCGGAACTCCGGTCCGCTAATGATTGGTAGTTGATTTTTACGTGCCGAGTTACCAGCTCTGACGCACAACCTTCAATGAAGGTATGCCCATTCACGCATGTCTCCACACAGAAGACGCTCTAGCTGAGAATCGAACCAGACAGCATCTTACTGTGAGGCGACAACGCTACCACAGCACCACCACCGCGTTTTTTCTTCAAACCATCTAATACAAACAAGAATTGTTTCATCACATCATTTATACAAAAAATTAAATTAAGAACATCCAATAAAACCACTTACTCTACCATCCACCATATTCTATCACCTCCGTATCTAATACATGCCTCCGTAATTATATCTAGCCTGATCTTAAAACAGTAAAAATATATATATTCATATATTTACTAAAAACACTATTACATTAATATCTAACTCTACATCTCATCTAGGTATCCCCCTCACTTTTAGTATGGGTTTAAGGGAAACTATAACCAAACCTGATGTTATGCGCGTAGGTATGTGCACGGTCAAAGTATTCCATAGTAACAACAGGAGGCCAGCAAGGGAATGTGTCGAAGTAAAAAGAAAGACACTAAGAATGATACAAATTATTGTACAGACCGGTTTCGGCAAACCAATGCCTTCTTCAGTGTAGAAATGAATAAAAAATAAAACAGTCAAACCTCATGAGTATTTATAGACCACCCCCACCAATGAGATCATTGGTATGTTCCCACTAGTGCTAGTACATGAATCAGCAACTATAAACAAAAAGAAATAAAGTTAATAAAAACAAAATACATATCTGCTAAACAAAAGTGAATATTTGCTGAACAAAAATAAATACAAAGTGACCACTTGGACACAAAAAACACCATATTCAACCCTATCTGAGCTCATACGAGAATAGAAAGGCATATTAACAGCAAATGGACCTGATACATAATACAATCACATGGTTAAAAAAGTACAGTTTTGTACCTACCATAAATGTAGATGTCCGAATTGGATAGCATCTGCAGTCATAACAACTGGGTTGTCCTGTCGCCAGGCAGCCCTTCAGTCGGCCGGATTCCAAAGTCCGGGTCCGGCTTCGGCTGATGTCGCACTTCACCCGACGTCATCTCTGTTGGCCTTCGGGTATAAAAGCATCAGCCGACGCCATTTTCTTCAGTGTTTCTTGCCCCAGATGCCAGAAGCCCTATAGAAGGCTAAAAATTTTGGATAGATGCCAGTGTTTCCAAAAGATAGAGGTAAACACAAAAATAAGCATGTATGTACATAAATACAAACAAATACACCATGAAAGAAATCCCCCCACTAGCTAGCTAATAGAAGGGTAAACACCCTAGGAGTACCACAGAGGGGAAGGAGGGAGGGTAATCCTGACTGCAGATGCTATCCAATTCGGACATCTACATTTATGGTAGGTACAAAACTGTACTATGTCCTTCATGGATGCATCTGCAGTCATAACAACTGGGTAGAATACCATAGCCAACTAGGGAGGAGGATAAAAGTAGATTATGGTGTGTTTAGGATCCCTTGCAGAACAGCAGTGGCAAACCCTGCTCGGGATCTGGAATATAGAGGTAAATTATAATGCTTGGCAAATGTATGCACGGAGGTCCAAGTAGCCGCCTCAATAATGTCTTTGGTAGCCACTCCTCGTAAGAAGGCTGTGGTAGTGGCTGTTGCCCTTGTAGAATGAGGTCTTATGTTCTGTGGAATTGGTTTTCCATGGAAGGAGTAACAGAATCGTATGCAATTTCCTATCCATTTGGAGATTGTCTGTTTGGAAATAGCTTTTCCTTCCCTTCCTGTTGCATAGGCTACGAAAAGTTGGTCAGTCTTTCTGCTATTTTTGTTCTGTCCAAGTAGTAGCGTAGCTGTCTATGTACATCCAAGGTATGCAGTATTCTTTCCCCTCTGTTTTGTGGGTTGGGAAAGAAGGTGGGTAGGTGGATTGCTTGGTTTAAAGACACTCTGGATACCACCTTAGGCATAAATGTAGGATTAGTCCTCATGGACACTCTATCTTGGTGGAAGATTAGAAAGGGTTGCACTGCCATTAAGGCCTGTAGTTCTGAAACCCTCCTTGCTGAAGTAATTGCCAGTAGGAAAGCAGTTTTCCATGACAGGTGTTGTAGGTCTGCTGTTGCTGCTGGTTCAAAAGGTGATAGTGTCAATTTTTCTAGCACAAAGTTCAAGTCCCAAGCTGGCAATGGTGGTTTCCTTGGAGGTTTTACATTCTTGATTCCTCTGAGGAACTGCCTGAGCAAAGGGTGTGAAAAACAGGTGGATCAAAGCTGTATTCTGCTGAAATAGCTGATGCATGAATCTTGATGGAGGAGTAGGACAGGCCTGAATGAAGTAGTTGCCAGATACTCCAGAATGTTAGGCATATCTATGTTTGATACATCTTTTCCTCTTTCAGAACTCCAAATGACAAACCTTTTCCATTTCCCAGCATAATTCCTTCTAGTTGAAGGCCTGCGTGCTTCAAGAATAATGTCTTTAACTCTTTGTGAAAGTTCTATATTAGCAGCTGCTATGTGATGTTCCATGCAGTCAGTTGCAGCGTTTTTAGGTTTGGATGCATGGTGCTGAAGTTGTTCTGAGTTAGCATCAAAGGCATCAGGGTATTGGCCACATATTGTTCGAGACATGCTCCTCAGCAGTGGGTACCAATGCTGTCTTGGCCAGTTTGGAGCTATCAGGATTGTCCTTGGACGTTCCTCCTTGATTTTTAGTAGTACTTTGTGTATCAAGGGAAGAGGTGGGAATGCATATGCTGTTAGGCCTTTCCAGCTGAAGGAGAGCGAGTCCACTTTCCATGCTAGTGGGTGGAATGTCCTTGTGCAGAATTTTTGAGCTGGTGATTGAAAGGTGATGCGAATAGATCTATCTGAGGCATTCCCCATTTCTTGAGATGGTCTTGAAGATATCCGGGTGCAGCTGCCATTCGTGGGCATCCGATGTGGTCCTGCTTAACATATCTGCTAGAGAGTTTTCTTTTCCTGGCACAAATATTGCCTGTAACTGGATGTTGTAGCTGAGTGCCAGGGTCCACAGCTCCAAAGTCATTCTGCATACGGGGTAAGAATGAGTGCCTCCCTGTTTGTTGATGTACCACATGACTGTGGTGTTGTCTGTCCTTATCATCAAGTGGTCCTCCTTGAGAAATGGTCTGAACTTTTGGATTGCCAGTTTTACTGCCAACATTTCTTTTAGGTTGATGTGCAGGTGAAGTTGGTCCTGTGTCCACAATCCTTGTGCGCATTTGTCCAGCATATGCCCCCATCCTAGGTCTGAAGCATCTGTTGTGATGGTCTGGCTTGCTTGACCCTTGCGAAAGGGCAGGCCTGGGTTTGACTGGCATGCCTGAGCCCACCATAGGAACTCCTGTTTTAAGCATGGTATTAGTGGGATTTCCGTTTCTAGGCTGTGTCTGTGTTGGGACCATAAATTCTTTAGGTACCACTGTAGTTTTCTCATATGTAGTCTGGCAAATGGAACCAAGATTATGCATGATGCCATGAAACCCAAGGCCTGCAGTACCTTTCTTGCTGTTAACTTGTTCAGTTTTGTTAGTGCCAAGAAGTAAAGAGGGAGTTCTTTTTGTTTTACTGTAGTTAGGAATGCCATTTGTCTTACTGTGTCCAATTCCGCTCCCAGGAAAGTCCTTGTCTGGGATGGTATCAGTCTTGACTTTTGTAAATTGACTGTGTATCCCAGTGCTTGAAGCAAGTAAATGACCCTTTGTAAATCTGTTGTCAGCTTGCTTTTGTTGTCTCCTTGTATCAGGCAGTCGTCCAGGTATGGATAAATTTGAATTCCCTGTAGTCTGCAATGGGCGATTACTGATGCCAGGCATTTTGTGAATACTCTGGGCGCAG
This sequence comes from Protopterus annectens, assembly GCF_019279795.1. NCBI lineage: Eukaryota > Metazoa > Chordata > Ceratodontiformes > Protopteridae > Protopterus > Protopterus annectens. The sequence goes on along the minus strand of NC_056739.1, from coordinate 633,342,101 downwards.
TAGATAAGCCAAAGGGCAATGCTGAGAATTGATAGTGCTCTGATCCTGCAAGAAATCTGAGGTATCTTCTGCAGATTGGTCGAATGGGGACGTGCAGGTATGCCTCCTTGAGATCTAGAGTTACCAGCCAACACTCCTTGCCCAGCATGGGAAGAAGTTGCTGTAGGGTCAGCATTTTGAATTTTGGGACAATGATGTAAGTATTCAGGGTGGACAGGTCTAGAATTGGTCTCCAACTTTTTCCTTTCTTGGAACTAGGAATAGTCTGGAGTAGAACCCCTTTCCTTGCTCTGCTGTTGGCACTTTCTCCACAGCTCTCATGTTTGCTAACTCCATTATCTGTTGTAGAGCCTCTGTCTTTTGATTTGGAGGTAGATTTGGCATTCCTCTTTTGTCTGGTAAAGTGTGGAAGTGGAACCGGTAACCTTGATCTATGGTTAAGTAAAATCCACTTGTCCTTTGTTATGTGGTGCCAGTTTTTTTAAAATAAGGTTAGCTTTCCGCCTAGAGGAGCTGCTATTTGTTCCCTGGTAGGCGGGTTTAGGATTAAGTCACTGTGGCTGTGTTGATGTAGTGGCAGGTGTTGAGTCTGTGCCTCTGTTGTTACCTTGCCACTGTCGTCCTCTGTAGGCACCTCCTCTGGATTGGTTTCTGCCTCTGGAATGTCTATTCCTGCCCCTTTGAGGTCTTGTGGAGTCAGGAAAGGACCAATTTTTGGCAGGCCAGTTCCTGCTAAACCTTGGGGTTGAACCTGCAAGAAATCTTTAACTGTCTGGACTGATTTTGCCTTTTCTTCCATTTTCTTCATAACCTGCTGGGCAGGTGTACCAAACAAACTTGTTTTATCCATAGGAGCATCTAGCAATTTAGATTTAACATGATCCGGTAAAGCTTGCTCCTTTAGCCATGCATGCCTTCTAATTACAGTGCCAGTCATGGCTGATCTAAATGAAGCCTCCAGTGCATCATAGCCACATTTTAAAGAGTGGTTACTAACTTGCTGTATGTTATTTACCATTTCTAATACATATTTCTTATCAAGAGATTCATCAGTGGTTAGCTTTTTAGTTAACTGATCAAGCATAAACTCTTGGTATTGTATCATGTGAAACTGACAGTTTAAAGCTCTAGCTGAGAGAGTGGCTGAAGTGTAAACCTTTTTACCCCATCTGTCTAATGACCTTGCTTCCCTTTCAGAAGGAACAGGGTTTTTAGCTATGGTTGCGACTACTGCCTTGGGACCCTGGGAAATAGTTTTGGGGTCTGCAAGAGGGGCCTTGTAAAGGTGGTGATGAGTATCTGGCACCCTGTAAAATCTGTCTGGTTTGGCAGGGGCTGGGGGTAAAGAATCTGGAGCGGAGCAGACATCATTGAAAGCATCATCCACCACAGAGAGAACAGGAGGTATAGCTAAGGGCCTGTGCTGTGGAAGGTGCAAAAAGGTCCTAAGTCTTTTCCTGGAGTCTGAAAAATCCTGTTGCTGCCATTGGAAATGTTCTCGCATGGCATGCAAGGTTTCCCCAAAGGAGAATTCTTCTGGTGGGGAAGCAGCTGGAATGGATTCTTCAGCATCAGAATCTTCAAAATTGGAGAAAGGAGCCTCTGGCTGGTCAGTTATGTCTGATTCATCAGCAGAATCATCAGAGGACACTGGCTCATGGGGCTCTGCCCTAGGTCTCTTCTCTGGGGGCTGAGAGGCCCTGTCTGGGTGAGATTGAGATCCTCTAATTAATGAAATTAAATCTTCTGCCAAAGTAAGCATTTGAGAACTGGAAGAGGGCCTGGTTGAGGGGGGTTTAACAGGCACTGTTTTAGTAGTCTTGGCTGCTTTAGTCCTGGCGAAGGCCTTAATGGACATGGCTGCTGGAGGCCTAGCAGCACCACGTGCTGGGGTAGAGACATCCAAGGGAATGGTGTCTGATAAGTCAGTGGTAAGCACCGTAGTGGGTAAAATTTCTGAGGCCGATTCAAGAGTGTTAGCAGGGACCTCAGTTGTAGAGGTAGATTCAGCTGTATTTTGATCAGTTTTCGGTTTCGGCGAAACCGAGACACTCGATTTGCTTAACCATGGTTTCGGCGAAACCGCGGACCGCGAGTGTCGGTCTTTTCTTTGCGTTTTTGGCAGAATGCGTGAGTCGGAGGATCCGATGGCATAATGTCGCAAAATCAGAACCGAAAAACTGTTCTGCAAACTCCGACCGGCGTCTAAGCGTTAGTCGGTTGAAAGAAGCACAGGACGAACAGGCTGCTACGTGTGGGCTGGGCCTAAACAAGGCAGGCAGTAAGAGTGGAAATCTTTATGAGGTATTTGTTTCCCACAGGTTAAACAATTATTAACTTTTCTGACATCGGCTGAGGCAAGAAAGAGTCCCCAATGGGGTACTTAGCTTTAGAAGTCTTCGAAGTAGTATTCGGTAGAAGTAATCTCTGGATCCGACCGACCGGCACTTGCGAACAGCTTCTGCTTCGGGCGCCACGCGGCAAGAAAGACTGAAGAAAATGGCGTCGGCTGATGCTTTTATACCCGAAGGCCAACAGAGATGACGTCGGGTGAAGTGCGACATCAGCCGAAGCCGGACCCGGACTTTGGAATCCGGCCGACTGAAGGGCTGCCTGGCGACAGGACAACCCAGTTGTTATGACTGCAGATGCATCCATGAAGAACATCAGGATCAGACAGACAAAGGGGAATAACTGTTCAATATAAATATACAATTGTATCCCCAAAAAAATAATATACTATTTGAATAAGCATACACCAAATGGACCCAAATACTAAGAAAAGTATTCAAAAATATGCACAAAAATGAATCAACAACAATAAAATATTGTATTCATCATAAAAATTGTGGTTATAAATGGTCATTGAGTCCTGGTGAAAATAACGCACCCAATGTGATGATCCAGTATTTTTCTTTGTGATTAAGTATATTATGCCATCCCTGAAGATTACTACGATCACCAATAATCCTGTCTATAATCATGAAAGTAAATTGTGCATCAGGGTGTTTCAATGTATGGCGATATTTTTCTTCATAAACTATGGGTGACTACTTTTGTAATGAAAATATCCATTAGTAAGGGTATCCTTCCTATAAATATAACTTTCAAAATTTTATTCTCTCTCTCCCATCTAGAAAATTCACCCTTGAGCCCATCACTACCAAACTAAACTTCAGAAACTCTACCTGTTTATTGGGTTCTTGAGCAAAAGACACACTGTCCTCTGGACTTCCAGTGACAATAAAAATAGATCTACAAATCTCTTATATCATCTAATTTTAGTAATTGAAGTACTTGAATTTAAAATATAAGCCTCCCACTATCCAAGCACCAAGTTGGCAAATGCAGGGGCAACTGCAAACCCCCTTTTTTTGTTTGTAATACTTTGTATTAAACAAAAAATAATTATCTAATAGAAATTCTAACAGAAGACAACAAAGTAAGATTTTTGTCACTTGGTAACTGAGTACATGTATTTAAATAAAGTCTGACCCATTCTGTTCCCTCCTCTTGGAGAATTGGGGAATACTGGTGAACAAAGAACACACGTCAACCATGACCATATAAACATTTTTGTCACCATAATCATAATTCTGATTAAAGTTACATAGTTTGTCCAAATAAATCCCATGAGTTCTTTACATAGGAAGGCAATTTCTAGACCAAAGGATTAAGAAGGGTGTCTAGAACAAGTGAAGAACAAGTGAAATGCCTTCAGTGATGCTGTCTGGAGCTGACACTATGGACCTAAAGGGGGGTTTGGTAACACTTTTATGACTTTTAGGGATCCCAAATAGGGCCCCTATTCTAGGATTTTCTACTCTCAAAAACTCGTACAGCTCAAAATTCATAGCATTACTCATAAAACATTCATATGAAGTAGAAAAAAATAGGAGAAAATCTTTTGTGAATGTCATTAATGGTAACCAGTAAATACTCATCAGTATGTTAACATTTTTGGTGGCTGCAATATATTCTGTAACATCCATAACAACCATTCCCCCCACCCTTGTCTGCCTTCATAAATCTGAGATCATTCATTCTCAGTTCCTATAAAGCAACTCTTCTTTATTTAAATTAAAATATTTGCTCTTACTCTTTTTATTTAAAATATCCCTGATATCGCTCTCACAAGCCTGCTCCTAAACTTAATTTTAATTTAAATATTAATAAAAAATGTATTATTTAGATACCGATGGCTTAACACTCTTCTAGTTAACCCAACATCGTGCAACAAAAACTGCAAGTTTAATTTTCTTATAAAAAACTAATTCCTTTAATGTCTTCATAGCGTTCACCCTATGAGCAGGTATAAAATTCAATCCTAGCTCAAGAACATGGACATGAACAGGACTGAGTGAAAACTAGACAAATTATTTTAGCATTTAAACTCACAGTCTGTCCATTAATTGTCTGTTTTGTTCTGTCCTCATCCTTTCCCTATCTAGTCCTGCGACTAGCACCGTTTCCTAACCACAAAATATTCTCTTCAGCCTTACTTCCAAAAAATTGCCTTCAGGAAAAGAATTCCTTCTATGGGAATACAATGAAAGTTCAAAAAAATCTCCTTCACCTCTCCCTTGACAAACCTCCTTTTGCTGAACCAATGTTAGCAGATGACATCATCAGTACAGGTGGAGCCATGAGACTTAGGTGTATTATTTGAACTAATACCAACAAAGTTAATCTCATTCTGCTCTCTTAAGGGTCAAAATGTTATTTTCAAGCACAAACCCATTCTGTGTTTAGGGTGTAGTGCCTTTTATGTAGGTGTGATGATAGGAAGTACTGCCAGCAATGCCAGAAGAAGTGCAGCAGTGGATGTGTAACATATGCCAGCACAGCTAGCTGGAATGTAGTAAAGAATTATATGTCATTTGTGTATTAAACTGATTTGTACAGATGCTTATGTTTAAAAATGCATTTGTAAAGTTGCTTGTGTTAAAATGGATCAAAAGTGTGTCCTGCTGGAAAGAAAAGAAATGTACATGTATTACTGTAACCAAATTAAATGTATATGTTTTAACAGTGGGTACTGGAAGACAAAAAGTTAATCCCAATCCGCCTGACTTTGAGAAATACTAAGCCTAGATCATAAAGATGTCATCTCTCAGGTTTGAATGAAGTCAGAGATGCAATGTCTAAGGAGTATGGCTTAGTACTCTGTAGGAGGAGTAGAAGTATTAAAATGGTTTTATGACTTCCAGGAGCAACAGCAGATCTGAGCAAAGTTCTGTCTGTGTGCATGGTAACACATAGGTCCTAAATCCTTACAGCTTCTAGCAATAGGGGTGCATGGGATCCAGAAGTCAGATGACCAGATGTATGTGATGTCATTCTGTACAGAAATAATGTTTTAATATTAGAGAAGACTGAAGTCTCAGGAGCAGTCTGTTCTTGGAACCTGACAAAGGAGGAAGACTGCTCACCCACTTCATCTTGCCTTGAGCTAGTAAGCGACCAGGGAGTAGTACTCTTTAGATTAGTCAGGAAAATATAGTAAGGCAAAAACAATAGTATCTTTAACTACCACCCCATAGTTATCCTCTCCCCAATCTTAAAACTTCTGGAAAAATGCATCCACCTTCAGCTTATGCCATTCCTAACCAATCACCAACTAAACACTCCAATCCAACACAGCTTCTGACCTGGCCACAGTATTATCACTGCCCTTTTGTCCTTCTTAGACACAATAAACCTTGCCGTGATTCCAGAAAACAGTATCAACAGTCCTACTAGATCTGTCCAAGGCATTCAATACCATCTCCCACACCCATCTCCTGAACCATCTTTCTAACCTTAATCTCTCTCAGAATACCTTATCCTGGTTCTCAAGCTACCTCTCTGACCAATCTCAAGCTGTGAAATGGGGAAAAAAGCACCTCAACCTTCCTTCCTACCCCCACTGGGGTACCCCAGGGATCCATACTCGGTCCAGTGCTGTTCAACATCTTTATCAATGATTTCCACACAGCCATAACAAACACCAAAATCGTACAATACGAAGACGATTCACCTTTAGTCTGCTCCGCCTCTAACCTCCCTGAGCTCCAAACAATGACTCAAACTGTCTTCTCTACCACTGAGAACTGGATGCTCCAAAACTACCTATCTCTAAATGCCAACAAATCCAAAATACTATTATTCTCTCCTTCAAAAGCCTTCCCTCTTGATAAAAACTCATTCAAAATTATTAGCCAAAGCAACTCTATTATAGAGGTTGTTCCCCTCACTAAACTACTCGGCGTAACTATTGATGAACACCTAAAATTTGATACTCACATCCAGCAAAACATTAAGAAAACACATATAAAACTTGGCATGCTCAGGGAGTCCGTTTTCAGTGGAGGCCCGGGGAGAAAAGCTCTGCATTACATAGTTTAGTTACAGATGCAATCATAGTAAAGTAGACACATTTACAATTACAATTACATTTCACATTATCAAACAGGAATAATTCTTAGGTTACATAGCATCTAAATATTTAAGATGGCAGTAGGGACTTCATTGAAAGTGAGAGTAATGACTTAGGTGAAGTAGAGAGAAAAGGTGGAATGAGCTATTTCTGTAACTGTGTGAATCTTTCCAATGCTGTTATTTTTAATATATCATGTGGTTGAAACTCCGGTGTTTACTGTAAATAGATATTTAATATTTTCATGTTCTTTTATTTATTATTAAATATATTTAAACTTCTCATTATGCCTGGCCCTTTTAGAAAAATATTTAAGTTTTGATAGTACTTGCATACATTTATTTGGTGATAACTCTGGCCACTCCTGAAAGTCTTGCTGTTTGGTCAAAATTACCATTTTGTATTAATATTAACTTCACTCAGTATAACTGAATACCCTTTTAAGAGCCTTATGGTAACTGACTGGTGGCAGTGAAACTACCTTATAGTCTGGACAAAAGATGGCATAACGATGGGTTGCAAACTGGCTCACAGATAGCACACACAGTGTGAAAGTAGCAGACTCCAAGTCAGACTGCCAACCAGTCACAAGTGGAGTCCCACAGGGATTGGTCCTGGGTCCTCTCCTGTTTGGCATCTACTTCTCAGAAGTCCATGCCAACATGGAGGGACTCTGGCTAACCAAATTCGCAGACGACTGCAAGCTGGGAGCCATTATTAACTCCCCCAAGTGATGCAGACATCCTACACAAAGGCCTCACTGAGGCCAATGACTGGTGTCGAAACCATGGCCTTAAGCTTAATGCCAAAAAATGCATAGTTATCCCCTTTGGGAAAAACTCAGTTCCCACTAATAACCACATCGATGGGAGCCCACTGAACACTGAAGGCATTATAAGAGATCTAGGGACACAGGTTGACAGCAATCTCTCCTTCGACCACCACATTACCAATGTGGTCATAAAGTCCTTCTATGTAGCACATCTCATTACCAAGGGTTTTGCATCCAGGAAGAAAGAGGTCATCATTTCTCTCTACTCTTCCCTCATTAGACCAATCATAGAGTATAATGCCCCATTTGGCATGTACCTCACTAGACACCTGCAACAGCTTGAGAGGCCACAAAACTACCTCACAAAGAGGATCCTAGGCCTTAAACACGTCCTACATGGACAGACTCAAAAAATACTCCAGCTATTCTCCCTCTCATATCGTCTACTAAGAGGTGATCCCTGCTTGACTTACAAAGCCACGTCTGACCCAGCTGTGTTAAAAATGCTACATCTAAAGAAATCCCAATCCATCCACAATACACACTCCAGAGACCTCAACCTCATTACCACAATCAACAGAACATGCTGGAGGGACAGGTTCATAACCCAGAGACTGCCCATGCTCTGGAACAGACTTTCTGTACATGTCAAGCAGAACACCTCACTTGCCCTCTTCAAGAGAAATCTTTATGAGTGGATGGGAAATAGAAGCTTCACCCCAGAGATCACTCCAGTGACTATACTTGATAGAGGCACTGGGAACTAATGATGGTGGCACAATGCCAGGACACTTCTATGGGCTAGGCGTGTAAAGGCCCCAAGGCCATTAGCCTAGTACACACCTATGAACTTATATTGTTTCACACAACTAATTAATAGTCCCACACATTATATAGTAAGACATCAAATTCTCTAGTAAACTGGATTCTAGTATCAGACCTTAGCAAATATTCCACCATAGATACGTCAGACTCTCTCACTGATCATCTCCCAGTCTATACGACATCTCAGACATCCAATTAAACAGCAAATTTATAAAACATGTAACCTTTCCAAGTTTAACCCAGAAATGTTCATTACTACACTATCATCTATTAACGGGAACATCCAAAAAATCCTCCCCTTAGATGATGCTGTAATTAAATTCAATACTTTTCTAAATATCCTAAATAGCCTTGCACCTCCTAGAAGGAAGAGAATGAAAACAAATAATGCAGTTTGGTTATCCAAAAAGAACAGAATGCTAATGTAAAATACAGAAAAAGCATGGAAAGAATGACAAAAATAAAACTTCAGAAAGCTTTGTAATTGTACTAAAAAGCAAATACATACAGACAAAAAAACCTATACTATAACAACTTTCAGAATAATACTAAACACAACCCTAAACATTTTGGACATCCATTAAAGAAATCTTACATCCCGGCAAAACATTCAACCCAAACCCCTTTCCCAATAACTCACCACTTGAAACTGCAATATAGTTCAACTCTTATTTTATAGATAGCATAGCATCTCTAACTAAGGATTCCTCAACATTTAATCCCAACAGCCACATATCACCACATCCACTTTCACCTTCAAACCTGAGCCCATATCCTACATAAAACTACTTTATAATAAACTGTGCTCATCTTCACCGATGACCTTTCAAGAGAGTTCCTAGAAAGAGCAGCCAATAGCACTACCTATCCCATCTCAAGCCTTATAACTAGGTCAATCCATGCTCCCTCTCTCTGTAAAAAGTCACACATTATCCCTCTGCACAAAGGAAGAAATTCAACAGTCATTAATAACATTAGACCTATGGCAAAATAATTTCCCATCACCAAAATACTTGAAAAGTGTATTCAAAAACAATTGCTAAACTATCTCCTGCAGGAAGAACTCTTATCCCCTAGACAAACATGGCTTCCATCCTTCCCATAGTAACAGCACTGCCCTTCTAACCTGTATGGATACTGTCAATAAAGCTACAGATAATGACAAACTAGTCTCTTACTTGTTTCTGGACTTGTCTAAAGCCTTCATCAGTTTGTCAGAGCAAACATCTGCTTCAAATATCTTCACTAGATCTATCAGCCCACCCTTCTGTGGTTCAAAAGCTACCTGACCAACAAGTATCCGTCAGTAAAATGGTACTCCAATCTCTCATTACCTCCCAGTTACCACCGGTGTAATACAGGGCTCTATCCTTGATCCCCTCCTCTTTAACATTAGTTCCACACAACAGGCCACCTTAATACAATATGCAGATCATGATTCCACTCTCATCTGCACATCAGACAGCATGGTACACCTGCAAAAAATTACTCAGGAAGCTTTAACAGCCATTAAAACATGGCTTCATAAGTCACAACTCATGCTCAATTCAAAAAAGACCAACCCCCCCCCCAAATCCCTCTCATATGAAAAATCAAAATGTAAAGTCCTCCCTCTCTCTTGATAATACAACCACTAAAGTCACTTCTCATAGCAAACTGTTAGGAGTGATAGCGGATGGTAATCTTACAGTCAACCTATATATTAAAAATTACATGAGAAAAACTTATCAAAAACTAAGGATGCTTTACAGAGCCAAAAACTCTCACCAACACGACTAAAACTACACTTGCTACTACTTACCTCCTCTCCAGTCTTCTTTATGGTGCTTACATCCTTACTAACTTCCAGGCTTCACAAAACTTAAAACTTGAACAATGCTCTAACAAAGCTGCTAAATTTGCAGCAAATACCACTTTCAGAACCCACCACTTTATACTGAAAACCCTTAATTGCTTAGAACTTCCACATCAATTAACATATACACAACTTCCTACCACCTATAAAATTATCCATCATCCATCTGCCTGTCCAGCACTAAAAAACATTCTACACAGTTATGTTCCCAGTCAGTCACTGAGCTCCAGCTACCAAAGACTCCTGTCTACAAAGCTAGCAAATCTACTGAACATCGTCTGTACTTGTACAAGGTTGCTAAGGCCTGGATCACCTTACCTATATCCATCACGTCTATACCCTCCCTCTCATCTTTTAAACACCACTCAAAGACTTCCTAGTTAAAATCTGGCTCTGCTCTTGCTCAAAATCAGGAAAAACTATAACCCTAAATAAGAACAAGTACTTTTCATTCCTTACACCTCCTTACTTTCCCTTCTTCACTTACTTCCTTACTGTTATCTATGTATCTTCCCTGACTTTCTCTCTGAATATACCATAAGTCTGTTTTTCCCCTACTTCATATTGCAATTCCTATTTGTGTTAGACTAACTTGCCTTTAAGTTCTCTACAAACTGTCTAAAATTGCTCTAAATATTAAATGATCATATGCCTTGTATCAATTCTTAACCAATGTTTTTATATTACGGCTAATTTGTTATAATTATTAAACTGCAGATGTTTTTGTGTTATTTTTGAAGATTGTAAATTTTTTTAAATGTTTTGCAATAATTTGGAGCTTTTCTCCCTGGGACACCACTGAATATGGCCTTCTACCAGATGGACTTTCCAGGTAATCATGAATATGGCCTTCTACCACATGGACTTTCCAGGTAATCAAATGTCAATAAATAAAGTATTTCCATGATATCCTCTTAAGGCTTTTTCAGCATATATCAGTACTGGTGCCATCTCTTTTTCCTTCACTTGTTCATTTTATATTAGCAGTAAAACTCTTTTCAAATTATCTACTGCCTTCTTTCCTTCCACAAATCCTGCCTGATCCCTATGTATCAGAGTTGGTAGTATTTTCCCAATCTATCTGCATGCACCTGCATGAAACATTTATAGCTGTGGTTTTGTTGACCTGTAGGGAGGATTCTTCCCTTCTTTATGTATTACTGCTACTTCCTTTAATTTTTCTGGAGGCTGTCCTTCCTTCATTACGTCATTAAACAGATCTGCTTATTTCTTTCTTTCTTAACTCATACTTTGATCGGACTTCCATGACATATTGGTGTTTTCCCTTTCACCATTCTTTCCCTTGCTTTAGTCAACTTTTCTCTGTCTACTCTTCTCCTAGCCTCTTAAAAGTCTCTCTTTCCTCTCCTCTTTTTTGTACAGAGATTTTTGTAATTTTTCCTAAATCCTTCCAGTATGTTCTGATATACACCCCCTTCTCCTTCCCCGACTGCATAGATCCCTCTATATACATCCTTTTGTCTCAATCTGACTGCCAATAGTTTCATTGCTTTTGGGTTTTCCACAGCTACTTTTCCCCGTATATTTTGATCCTCACATTTCTGCATTATTTGTTCAAATTTTCATCTTCCTCTCCTTTCCTCTATTAAATATCCACATTATTTTCTCTGCTTGTATTTCCCTTAGCTCTTCTAACATCATGTCTGTTTCTTTTCCATAAACTATTTTCTTTCACTAATTCCTGTGTTCCTTTTTTAATTACCTTCCTTTCATCCCAGCTCTTTCTTGATTCCTGTTCTGCCTCTTTCAGTGATTTTTTCAATCCATTCTTTTTCCGCCTTCCAATCCAGCAGATAGGAAGGCACTCTCCAGTGTGTGCCTAGGTTCCTTTCTTCTTCCTCTCTAATCTGTACCCCATATCATCATGATCTGAGATGGTTATACTTTGTATTGTCACTTCCCCAGTCATGCTGCAGTGTTCCTTTGTAATGTAACTTCTACTGTTGACCAACTGTAGTGCTGACTTTCAGATATCTCTCTCTCATATTTGACTGGTGAAACCTTTCAGGAATCTGCCTTATAGGATCATAGGCAGTTACTAGGCTATTGGCTCTTAGGCCATTACAAGCCTAACCAAATGTAGCCCATGTTCCAACAAGTCAGCACACTATGCTACTGTCCAGCAGGGACACAGGTGGAATCCTAAGGAGTGTATTTTCTGTTCCCCATCCAGTTATCCAAGTTGCGCTTAAAAAGGTTTAATGAAGTACTCTGCTTTACATGGAGAGGGAGCCTATTCCACAAAAGGGGGAGTCGCTGGGACACAGATCTGTCCCTCCACCAGTCCTATTGATATCAAGACCATGGTGAGGTCACGCATGCGGGTTACTCAAGTGGAGCGGACATGCAGCAGCCCATCAGGGCGGGGTCTGAGATTGCTTTGTGTGCCAGAGGTCACTACTGAGGAGTCTGTAGGAGACTGAGTAGAGGGACAGGGCTATTAGCCTGTGTAGGGTAGATGTTGGAGGCCCTGGATTCTCTGGGTGAGGAACCTCTGTGGTCTCTCAACCTGCTGCATGTGCTTTGTGAGGTACATGCCGAAAGGTGCATTGTACTCAATAATGGGTCTTATAAGGGAAAAATACAAGGGATGTTATGACCACCTTGTCCCTGGATAAGATACCCATACTAATGAGGTGGGCGATGTACAACTCTTTCCGTACAACAGAGGCAATATAGTGGTCAAAAGTCAGATTGCTATCAACCTGGGTGCCCAAGTCCCTCATAACTGATTGCGTGCTTAGTACCTTATTATCAACGTGATAATTTGTGGGAATGTCACTCTCCCAAAATGGATGATGCATTTTTTTGGCATTCAGTTTGAGGCCATGTTTCTGGCACCAGTCATCTGTTTGGGTAAGAACCTCTTGGAGGATGTCCACATCACTAGGGGAATTGATAACAGCACCCATCTTGCAGTCATCTGCAAACTGGTCAGTCACAGCCCACTAGATTTGGCCTGCACCTCGGAGAAGTATATCCCAAACAGCAGAGGCCCCAAGACCGAACCCTGGGGTACACCGCTTGTTAAGGGTCTACTACTTGAGGTGGCTTCCCCTATTTTGACTAGGTGGGTTCCATCAGTGAGCCAGTTTGCTACCCATCTGGTAACATATGGATTGATGCCTAGTTGAGAGAGTTTATCTATTATACCTGAGTGGAGAATAGTATCAAAGGCCTTGGTCATGTCAAGGTAGGCGGTGTGCACCATCTTCCCCCTCGTCTATGGCCTTGGTGACTGTCTCAAAGAAGTGGACCAAATTTAACAGGCATGACCTCCCCTTGACAAAACCAAACTATGTGGGATCAAGTGTCTGGAGGTTGCCAATGTCCATGTTAATCCGTTCCATGGCCTTGCAGATCAGGTTAGTTAGGCTGATGGGTCTATATAATTTCCTGGATCAGTGGATGCTCCCCCTTTGTGCAAAGGGATGACAGCAGTGGTCCTCCACTCAGATGGGACGAAGCTGGTACTCGGGCTTTGGTTGAATACGCTGCCTAATGGTGCTGCAAGTTCCTGCCTGAGTTAATGTAGGATGCAGACTGGGATGTTATTGGGTCCCATGGAGGCTGTATTTTTTGCCTTCGAGGGGGCAGTGATGACTTACTCCCTAGAGATAAGGGGAGAGGAGGAAGGTACTGGGGATGTCCTGTTTTACTGATGGATGGACAGAGGAGTGAAGTTTTCACTCAACCTGTTTGACAGCAGGTTGGCTATATCTACAGCATTTGTGTATATGCTGTCCTTCACCACCAGTTCTGAGTAGATCATAGTGCTTCCCTGGAGATCGCAATATGTGAAGAAGGCCTTATGACTGTCTTTAGTGGAAGTGGCCAATTTGGACTCGAAGTTTGCTTTGAAGGATTTCACTAGTGCTCTTATTTGCTTGTGCAGGCTAAAGAGATGTTGCTTCCAATTAGGCATCTGATTCTTATTGGTCTTGGACAGCAATTTTTTCCTTTTATTATAGAGTTTATTTATTGTAGATGTTCACCAGGCAGGTTTACTCTTCCTTGAGGAGGAGGATTTTGTCCTGTCTGGTATTCCTGATTCCATGCAGCTATATAAATGCAGATATAGTACTTTGGTGTGGGTTTGGACATATGTGCCCGTTCCTATTTTTCTTGATCCACTACCTACTTTATAACTTGTTACTGTTACATTCCAGTCACCAATACATATCATTACACCCTACTGAAATCTAACTCGACTAATGCCTGCATTTGTGGTGACAAATATACTGCTATCATAATGAACATCATTCCTTTCATTGCTCCCTTTATCCTTGCATATCTTCCTTTCCTGTCCTCTGTTTCAGTTGGGAATGCCCTTGTTATTAATAATACTACCCTTCTCTGCTTCTTATTTTCCCACAACTACACTACTATAATATATCCTCCCCTTCTTAGTTTCTTATGCTTCTCTTTTCCTAAATGCCTCTCTTGTAAGGTGATTAGATGGACCTTTGTGTTTCTCTTATGTCCCATTATTCTCTCTCTTTTATTCGTTTCCCAGACAGTTTAGTCCATGATTTGATGTTTTCACCTTCATTGTATCCTTCTGACTATCTTCCCTAATTCAGTTTCCTTTTGCATCACTTCCAGTATTTTTTCTTTGCCTTTCCTTATTGTTCTTCTTTCTTTCCCCATCTCTCTCTCTTCTAGGAGCTGCTCCCCCTTTACTCTCTATCACTATGCAGATATTTTCAAATGTTGCTTCCCTTACTTTAAGTATGAATCTCTCTCCAACCCCTCCTTCTGACATATCTGTGACAGTGCAATTACTGCACAGTCTCCTGCCTTCTCTGTCACTGTCAGTTTTGTTCCCCCTTTCTTTTCTTTTGCTTTCTTTCTTTTTTGCGTTTTTGACCCATTTTAATCCCCTCTTCTTTTCTCTTTCAGTGCCTTCCTCTGTACCGCCTCCTTTCTTTATATTTTACTTTTCAGTTCATTGCCCTCCATGGCTTTTTCTTGGTATCCCTATGCTTACTTTCCCACCTCTACCTATGCTTCTTTGCTTTTTGTTCCTTACCTCATCGTAAAACCCTGCTTGGTTTCTCGGTTCTTATCATTGCTCCCCTATCCCTTATTGTTTGCCTTGTTCTAATCACTTGTTATATCTTACACCTCGAGACTATACCTTCCTACTCTTTTTTTTTTCTTTTTCTTCTCCTTCTGCTATTCACTCCTCTTTCTTCCTTCACTTTAAGACTGTAGGACATTATTTCTGTCCAGCTTAACCATCCAATCCCTTTTTCACTATGTAGTTCAAGTTTAAATCCCCCAATAAAGTTCTTGTGTTTCTATTACTGCCACTTACAATTTTCTAATTCCAGTCCTAAAAAACACACCATCAAGAGATCCTGCAGCTCTAAATTGATGACCAAGAACAAAACCCACGAAGGAGCTGCTTTTACGGCTGCCCAAGGCCCACTAGCCACCAATAAATTGCTGGAAGACTGTTTATATCTCAAGAGGTGCACACAGATTCTGCTCCACACAGTACACCACCAATATGATGAAAATTAGTGAACTCACTAAAAATCAGTATGTTGTGTCTTTCGGCTTTTCCCGGTTAGGGGTCGCCACAGCGGAGCTCTGGTCCGCTAATGATTGGCAATAGATTTTTACGTGCAGAGTTGCCTGCCCTGACGCACAACCTTCAACTAAGGTACGCCCATTCATGCATGTCTCCACACAGAAGACACTTTAGCTAAGAATTCAACAGGACAACGTCTTACTGTGAGGCGACAACGCTACCGCAGCACCACCACCACCGCAGAAATCAGTATAAGGCATTTAAATCCAAAAAGTGTATGGAAATCCACTCCACACAGTACATCTCCAATGTAATAGAATTATGAAGTTTTATTTAATTAACTAATTAGTGGCTGGAAGTACATAAATGGAAGATTTTATTGTGGAATTTTAGTTACGATGATGTCCTGAATGAGAACACGATAAAAGTGCTAAACTTTGTTAAAATAAAGTCTTTGTGATTCTATTACATTGGTGGTGTACTCTGAGGGTGTATTTTCATACACCTTTTGGATATGAATGCCATATACCGATTTTTAGTGATGTTTTTTATCATACTGCTGGTGTACTGTGTCGAACAGAATCCCTGTACAATTCAAGATTATATACAATCTTCCACGGTTTCATTCGCTGCTAGTGGGCCTTCGACGTCCATAAAGGCAGCTCCTTACCCTTGGTGTATATTTTTATTCTGTGCCTTTTATATTATTTATTTTACATTTCCTGTTGGCTGATCATACTTTTTTTTCTCTTTCCCTTCCCCACTCTCATGTAGCTGGTCAGCCCTCAACATGTTCTTCTACTTCTACTACTTTTTCTTGTATATTTCTCATTCCATTTAGTAGGAACTTTAAACCTTTTTATCTGCCTACTAGTCCCTCGCTACAGCAGCTATAGGTTTTATGTGGTGCACATATTTAGTGTCCAAGAATAAAAACAAAATGCAACAAGTTCAGTTGGATACGCAATCTTCCATGTATTTATTGTAAAAAATACTCAAGCTATTGCAAAAAAAAAAAAAAAAAAAAAAAAAAAACAATCACAATGTCTGAGTAGTGTCCAAGAATGTTTCCCCAAGCTGTGATCAACTTTTTTACAGTTTCTACCTTCTTTGCATTTTTTTTTTTATGTAGGATGCTTCAAATAACATCTTTTTTCTTTGTTTGCTGCTGTGACAGTAATTGCATAGTTTAGATATTCCTGCCATAATATTAAAAAAAAATAATAATTCACCCCAGGGAGGCGGGACTGCACATGTGGGGACAATCCCTCCTTGACTGACACCCAGGCCTGTTATGGTAATATGGCAATGACATCAAACACACATTAAAAATGACGTATAGTACTGAGTGTATAGACTCCTAGAACTGTGCTGAATGTTTACGGATGAACTTGTGGACATATTTGTAGTGGCACTTCTTGAAACTATATTTCTTGGCTGGTCTCTTACTAACAAGTTCATTGAAGCTTTACATTTCAAAGATAAGGGAAAGTGTCTCCAGGAATCTGTGTATTGCTATAAAAACCTAAACCTGTTCCATTATTTACAAGGAGGAGGATCTTACCACAAGTATACACTACTGTATTATCTAAAAATAGATAATGAATGATTTGTAGTAAGCTGAGCTTTTAGAAATTAAGGAAGCTTTATCGTACTGTAAGTTTGGTGCAGCTTGCTTTGTGTAACTGATTTCTGAACACTTCAAAATGCTGTTCAGTTGGTTTATGCTGACTTGTCAAGTTTTAGTGTCTTCTGCCAAGGCTTCCATTTTTGTAGTTCATGGTTTATATATTACAAAGTAAACGTGTTAATCCCAATACATTTTTACAGCTTTGAAAACTGCAGTATGTAAAAGCTAATACGGATGTAAGCCAAGTTTAGAAAAATATGGACTTGGGGGTAGTTTTCCACTTATGCTTTGTCTCTTGCTGCAGTGTGTTCTGTAGTACAGTAACTGTCTGGGACAATCCTGAAGATTATTCAGTTGAGACACAAATGAGTCCTTGGCTTTTCCCGGTTTAATTTCTCAAAGTCTTTTGAGTTACTAATACCATGACTGGAAAGGACCCCATAAGTATGACTAAAATTAATGAAATTAGAATTGTTTCACTCTTTGATGATAGCCAAAAAGGCTCTTTGCAGCACCTGCAATGTGCCCAGAAATTACTCGTTCTGCAATTCATATGGAGTTACATGTATTGGTAGCATATCTAAATATGACTGTACATTCTTTTTTATGAGACCCATTACTCCTACCACCATTAGAACTGTCTAGGTATCCTTCTACCACATTGCCCTCATTTCTGCCTGCAAATCCTGATATTTTATGACTTCGTGACTCTGTACGTAAGGCACTGTAATCAATGAGTGTAGCAATTTTAATGATCCATGCTACTTTTGTCTTCTTTTCATGGGCTGGTTTTCTAGCATCTATTTTTTGAACTGTTTCTAGGGGATGATCCCATGTGATATAAACATCATTGTCTATAATGCTTTGCGACTCGTGTTTCCAATGATTCTTGGTACTTCAATATTGTAATGTTTGCATAATCCCCAATACTTGCCACATTATTATACCTTTCAGTATACAGACCCTCTGCTATTAGTGCATCACAACCAACTGACCCCAATTCTGTTTTACAAAACATGCATGTGTCTGTTATTCCCACATGTTCAATGGACTTTGTAAACCAATGTGTACATAATCCACCATCCTGGGCCGGTAATATTAACCTTTCTTTTTTTTTTGGCTTAAATTCACTTTTCCTTAACCATTCCTGCATCAGAATCTGATAATCATGAGGTTGTTCCAAGAGTTTTCTGTACTTGCAACTATGTTTATGCCTTTTTCCACATTTCTTGCCTTCTCATCTGATCCTTCACCTTACATTCTTTTGTTTTTTTGGCACATTCAGTTGCTACCTGATTTCTTTTCCCACTTCTGGTTTGATTTCCATTCCCACTTGACACTGACATGCTTCTGCTAAACAAACCGGGGAATAAGCTTTCACTGTGTTTGGATCTTGTGAGGTCAGCAGATATGTATGCAGTCCTATGATTGCATATCTATACATGTAATCAATTTTGAGGAGGCCCATACTGCCTTCAGAACGGGGGATATATAATCTTGGTATGGAATGATCATTTGACAAGTGTAAAGCATTTTCTTGTTTTCCTGTCCAACTGATTCAATACTTTCTGGGGCCAATCACTCCAAAACCATAGGTTAGAACAGGAAGAGCAAATTGGTTTATGGCTTGGACTGACATTTTCTTGGTGCTGCAGCTTTCCTGTTTTAAGTTTTTGCACATTTACCAAGACCAAATGACATTCTTATATCATCTCATATCAGCGGTTTCCTCCTACATTCTAAAAGACATGCGTCTGGAACATTTCTCCCCGGGCCTCCGCTGAAAACAGGCTCTGTGGAACCTAGTCGGACTTTCCCGGTCAACAAATGTTAAATAAATAAAATAAAATAAAAAAATCGGAGAAAGTTTTGACAGCTTCCATTTGCGCTTTCGGCTCTTCATCTGGTGAACTATACAGTTTTAAATCGTCCACAAAAAGACGAGAAGTCCTTACACTCTGCCTTAGTCTGGCAGCAAAATTGTAACCATGACCCAAATCTGTTAAGTAGACAGCTAAATGGGTTAAGGGCAAGACAAAATAGCGGATGTGACAAAGATTCACACAGGAATATTCCCCTTTGAATTTTTGACTTCTTCCCTTCCTTTCCCTTACTGCTCTATTTTTGTCAAGACTTTATCTGTTATTAATTTTGCTGCAGAGTAATATATCCTATTTGCTTCTTTTATATCATGTACATTTATGTTAAAACAAATGAACACAGTAATCAAAACTACTACCAGACTTCTAATTATCAGACTCTTTTTACTGACTTTCTGTAATCTATTTCTTTCATTAATCTTAATATGTCTACACATCTCTATTGAATCAAGCAACTCTTCCCTTAGATCATTTTCTTCTAAACTGAGGGCACATTCTTTAGTTTCCATTTCCTGCGAGCATTCTACCAAAAGTTCCAGAACATTCTCCAACTGCATCATGTGTCATCTGTTGCTCTTTCATATGAGAACTCACTAGCATATTACTCCACACCAATGACTGCATCAGAGTTGCCACTGTTTCCTGTTCTGCATCTTACTGGGAAACCCCAACTGAACTTTTGTACTGTTTTCCTAATGAAGGCTCCAGAGTATCTTCATCTGGCAACTGATCAGATGCTTCCCATTCCACCTGTTTTCCTTAATTCTGACACTCACTGTTCCATCATGCTGCGATTTTACCAAAGTTGGATCTTCTACACTAAATCTTCACATCACAGGTAATCAATCCATAACTTCAGTTTCTATTTCTTTAACTTCATTACTAATCATCTTTTCTACTTCCCCCTTTGTTTTCTTATTTTTTATATTGTAAAATTTCCATATCCAAATGCCTTTGCCTGTATTCCTCTTCAAATATCTTTAGTGCTGCTTTTTTGTATCGACTACTTTTGCTTTCCCTTTTACATGAATATTGCACCATATTAAATCTCTTTTCTTCCTTATGCCCATAGTTCTTCAGATGTCTCCCATTCCATCTGTTTCTCCTCACTTTGAGGACTCATTGTCCCTTCATGCTGTGGCACAATCTGTGTTAGACTTTTACACTAAAACCTTTACTTCACAGGTATTCCATAACTTCAGCTTCTATTTGTTTAACTTCCTCTTAACTAATTTTCTGTGTTACCCCTATGTGATTTTATTTTTTGTACTGTGAAATTGTTCATATCTGGGTGCCTTTGCCTGTATTTTTCTTCAAATATCTTAGGAGCTACTTTTTGTAATGATTAGTTTGGCTTTCTCCTTTGCATAAACATTACACTGTATGAGATCACTTTCTTTCCCATGTTGACCTTTCTTTTTTTTTATACCTTTTAAAAATCTCTAGGTTTTGTTCTTTGTATTCTCTTACTTCTTCGGTCGCTTCTTTTTCCAAACGGCCTAAAGTTTCTTGGTCTATAGAATGTTTTTCATGAATCTGTTGTATTAATAAACATAAATTTGCATTTGAAGCTTTTGACAGTTTTTCCTTGACCAAGTATTTTTCTTGCCTCTCATTTCTCTCAATCCTTTTGAATATATTCTATCCAGAAATACTGGGCTTCTTGAATAATGGTAATAATATATCATTTCTTTCTTATCCTCAATAGTCTACTCTTTCATATTTATGTCTCTTTTTTTGGCCTGTCAGCTTTTGTGGACTACCGTTTCCTTCTACTACAGGTGGCCATCCTCCTCGTGAGGATAGTCTACCCCCATTATAGGAATGTTTCCATGTCTTGTGGTTTCTACACTGTCATTTTTTTCCAGTCCTGGCACCAGTGTGCCTTCCAGGACTGGACACCTTTTTTATCCTGGGATTTGTGCACCCAACTGTCTTTATTTTAACCTACCTCTGTCCACAATATATGCTATATAAAATACAGTGTTGGCTAAATTAATAGAAATCAGTGTTTTTATTTTTGTTTTTGTTGTTGTTTCGCCATATAACTCAATACAAGTATATGAAATGACAAACTATATAACTTGTGTTATATGAGAAAATGTTCTGATACAATGTTCTAATATTTTGTGATTGACCCTTTGGCCATTATCAATGATTTAACTTGTTGAGGCATACATAAAACAAACAAGTTCACAGCAATAATAAATAAAGCACCACACTGTAGAACAGACTAGACCTCACACCACAAGTTCCAGGTCAGATGAATTCACTCAGTTTAGTACAGAGACTGATTTATTAAAATAAAACAAATACTTCTGTAGTAAAAGTTAACAGCAAAGCTTCAAACTCTTATATCATTAAGAACAAGCTGGTACTCTGAAATCAGAGGCACCAGAGAAGTGTTACTTGTTCTAAATGGTATAAGAGTTTGAAGTTTTGCTGTTAACTTTTACTGCAGAAGTTATTTTTTTACTTTAATAAATCAGTCTGTGTACTAAACTAAGTACATTCATCTGGCCTGGAACTTGTGTGAAGTTCAAAGCAATGTTCAGTGTCAGAAGCACTGTGCGTCCAAGCTGAAATGAGTTCTTCAATCAGTTGCTTTTGTTTGTTATGGTCTTTTTCTTCATCTCCGACTTCAGATTAGCCCACAAGTTCACTACTGGATTCATATCTGAGCTCTTACCCGGCCATTGTAACACTTCAGTACCATGGACCTCAAGGAAACTTGTTGACCTTTGTGACATAGGTCACCACTGTGCAGGAAGATGAAGTCCCCTGTCCCTGTAAATCCCTTCTTTGCTCAGTCACATAGGTGAGGGAGTAGACGTTACTGTAGTATGGTTCTGTACTGTTTCTAATTCTCTAATCAATGTACAGCCAATCTGTTCCAAAGACACTCATAATGCTCCACATCATCACTTGAGTGGGGTGCTTGATGCGCCGAATGATACAAAAGTCACTCATCTGCTGTCCAGACTGTTGTCTGATATATTGTACTTGCTGATCCAAACACTGTATTATGCTCTCGTCACTGAAAACGACCGATTCCCAATTTTCTTCTGACCAATTTTGAAACTCTGAGCAACGCAGTCTTTCTGCCTTCATTTGGTTGGACAATTCTGTTTCTTCAGAGGTCTGCAAAATTGAAACCCAGCATCCAGAAGTCTCCATCGAACAGTTCTGGAACTCACTGTAACACACTGTTGTTCCAGCATCCACTGCAGCTGTCTACTGGATACCTTGTGAGTCTTATGGCATTCCCTGATCAGATACGAATCATCCAGAGGAGTTGTGGACCTTCTGCAACTATATCTGCCAGAATGTCTAGGCAACAACCCTTCATCGGTATTCAGTTTCTTTCAAATTTGGCTGAGACACAGCTGACTAATTCTGACCTTCTTGGTGATTTCTGATCCAGGATCACGTTCATTGAGCATAATCTCAACTTTTGCACGCTTTCATGGCATTAAGTCAGCCAATTTACCCATTTTTAAGACTATGGAGCAGCATCATTATGACATCATTTCTCTTTAAGTAGGTAAATAATATGTAGTAATTTTGTGCTAAATAGCTTTTTCTTAAAGAATTAGCAAACTGAAAATATTCTGTGAATTTCTGAAAAAGCAAGACTTTAAATCACTGAAGAAACTAATTATCATTACTTGTTGATATTTATATCAATTTGGCCAACACTGCACAGTCCCTACATCAGGGTCATCTTGGTGAGATTTTGTAAAAACAGGATCCACCTCATGAAGGTGCTGACCAAGACTTCAGGATGAATTCAATTTATCTATGCTTCTTTCCTTGCTGATTTTACCATCTCTCCATCCGGCTTTCCATATAACATTTGTGCTGATATTTACGGACATCTTGCCAGTGTTTTTTTTGGCATAGGCCTTTGGGTGGCATGATGCCATCTTACTCTGAGGGCAAGACAATTATCCTTGCCTTTCCCTCTCAATTCAGCATTGCTTGCATAATACTGAATATTCTGAAAATGGTAGATGTGTTGGAAAGCCATTAAATGGATGATCTAAATAATGTTTGAATAATTTAGACTTTTCTGTTATTTTGTACCATATTAATATTGCAATAGCTGTACTGAAAGGAAGACAGCCACCGGAATTAAACTTGACAAGACTTTACTATGTTTTGGCAATTCATATCCTGTATACCAGCTCAAAATTTCATTTCTTTAGTTACACTCATTTGCTCGTCCAGTATTCCTAGAGTACTCTTGTAGGGAATTAAGTCTGCCATCTCATTACACTCAGAGAAAATATGGTCCCAGGTAACTCTTTCTTCCCCATTATACCTCCCACATTTGCCATCTACCCAAGGAAAAATTCTTTGTGGAGTCTGCCCGGGGTATAAAAGTAACTATGTGAATAGTTCCAAGCAAAAATTCTAAATCTTCTAAATTTTGTTACACATTTGGGACAAAATATACATGTTCTATCATTGTTTCTTTACAAATGCATATCAGATCTCTTTCCAATATTTTCTGATGTCTTCTGATTGATTTGTATAGTTATTGTGCAATATTATACATGCCCTACTAATTATCCCTTTAACAGCAACTTCTGTTCTATATTCAATTAAAAACTCAAATCAGTGCAGATCTTTCATTCAGGATTCCCCTATCCCCTTCACTTTGCCTATACTCTGATTTCAGCCCCTGATAGGGAAGGCAATCACTAACCTTCCAAGTCATGTCTTGGCCTCTTCTCATTCTATTATCTTTCCCTCTCTAAATTATTTGTTCCCAATGCCTTGGTTCCTTTGCCAGTCCCTTCTTGTCTAATCTCTATACCTCTAAATGCAGTCAGCCAGCCTCCTTTCTCCATTCCCATGTTGACTTAGTTCTTAGTATGCTTACTGTTACTTTATGAATACAATACTCTGTGGTTATTCTCCTTAAGACTCTGAATCCAAAATCCCATTCTTTCCTTATTTCCTGAATCACCTCCCAATGTCGTTGTTGTCTTCGTCATCATCATCCCTTTCCAGTTTGAACTGCAGCTTTCTGCTTGTGTTAAGTATAAGAATCGTAACGGTGTAGCTGTAAAATATCCGTTCAAATAAGGTAATATTAAATCTCCTTGTTCTATTCTAATGACCAACTTATCCAAATTGACTCTTGCTCTCATCCCCTCCCAAATAAAAATTTTCAACTCTTTATTAATTACTATCCACAACTTCTACTCCTGTTGATAAAAATATGCCTGACCTGTGTATAAAACTAAAAGGACTAAAAACATTTTTACTGTTTGAATCTTGCTATCCATATCCATAGGCAAGAGAATATTTAACTCTTCCATAAATATATACATTTATGCCTTCTCTTGATTTACCCACTTCTCTGCTTTATACAATTCTTCATTAACATTTCCAAACATCTTTAATACCTCTACAGGATCTCTGGTTATTTTTCATCATAGGCTTTCTAAGTTTGCCAATAACCCGTTCTACCATCTGCCCAAGTTGTTGTGTCAAGTTATTGTGCTCTGGAGTTGTTATAAAAAAAAAAGTTGCTTAACAGCAATATTTTAAACTCATTCATATTCTCCAGATAATCACTTGTTATATCTTTACAATTCTACATCTGTGCCTGTTCTTGCTTTGTGAGATTCCCCTTATAACGTAATACTTTAAACTTTGTCATCCCCTCTAAATAATTCTGATTATGTCTTAACCAGATCTATTTTTCTTTTATTTCTACCCTGTTTTTAAACTTCACTTTTATTCTAGCTATAATTTCTGCCACAATAATTCCAAGATAACTTCCACTGCCCATTCCTTAAATTTCTCTCTTTTTAACAAGTAGATGGGGAAGAGCCTGTGTCTCATGTTTGCTTCATTACTATGCATTTTTATCTTAGTAATTATTGGTGCGTGAACTGACATACTTATTGGATATGTATCAAAGTTCTCAAATAAATGCACATGTCCCTCTAGAATATAATTTATTTCTAGTCTAAGATGGATACATTAGGTTCATAGGTTCATACTAGGCTATCTTCCCTAGGGCATTTATAAGCCTAGCCAGAGTGTGTTTGGCTTTCGCCACCCATTTTAAATTAATTTTGCTATGCCCTTTTTCGAGGTTAGCATACTGTGCCTCTGCCTAACAGTGACACAGAAGTGATACCCGGGGTAAACCTACGATCTCTCATCCACTTATCAAGATTCCTCTTGAAGAGAGTCAATGAGGGACTCTGCCTAACCTGGACTGGGATTTTATTCCAGAGTGAAGGGAGCCTCTGGGTTATGAATCTGTCCCTCCAGCATGTCCTATTTATTTCAGTGCTGAGGTTCAAGTCTCTCGAGTGTGTAGCTCGATGGGATTTGGATTTTCTGAGGTGCAGCATGTCCATTAATTCCGGGTTGAACATGGCTTTATACGTCAGGCACAGA